>NC_092158.1:96035119-96140281 GCF_045791955.1 Oncorhynchus clarkii lewisi | reverse complement strand
GACGACCCGTCCCTCTGACGACCCGTCCCTCTGACGACCCGTCCCTCTGACGACCCGTCCCTCTGACGACCTGTCCCTCTGACGACCTGTCCCTCTGATCCCTCTGTTCTAGTGCAGCTCCAACCCTCCCTGGCACTGCCACACGTAGGCAGGCTGGTATGATATACGACAGCTGGTACTGGCTGCAAAGCCTTTAACTGTGGACATCTGCAGCTAAGCTAACAATGCTGATACAGACTAACCTGCTGCTAAGCTAACAACGCTAATACAGACTAACCTGCTGCTAAGCTAACAACGCTAATAGAGACTAACCCGCTGTTAAGCTAACAACGCTAAGCTGTTGCTAAGCTAACAACGCTAATACAGACTAACCTGCTACTAAACTAACAACACTAAGCTTTGTTGCTAAGCTAACAACGCTAATACAGGCTAGACTGCTGCTAAGCTAGGAAGGACTTGCTAAAACCCAGTGAGCAAAACTGGTTGAAAATATATAATTTCTCACAGATACAGATACACCTGGGCCATATTCATTAGTGCACACAGTAACAAAACATTTCGCAACGGAAAACAAAAAACAAGGGTTTCCTCATTGGACAAGTTCAGGGAGTCCCTCACCGTTTCCATCTGTTCTCTTCCATTTGGTGCCTAATGAATAAGACACTGGTTGGGGTAGGTGAGAACACGTGTGTGTGTCTCACTCCATGAGTGTGTGTGTGTGTGTGTGTGCAGTGTCTCACCCCGTGTGTGTGTCTCACTCCATGAGTGTGTGTGTGTCTGTGTGTGTGTGTACAGTGTCTCACCCCGTGTGTGTGTCTCACTCCATGAGTGTGTGTGTGTCTGTGTGTGTGTGTGTACAGTGTCTCACCCCGTGTGTGTGTCTCACTCCATGAGTGTGTGTGTGTCTGTGTGTGTGTGTACAGTGTCTCACCCCGTATGCGTGTGTGTGTGTGTACAGTGTCTCACCCCGTGTGCGTGTGTGTGTGTGTGTACAGTGTCTCACCCCGTGTGTGTGTGTGTGTGTGTGTACAGTGTCTCACCCCGTGTGCGTGTCTCACTCCAGGCTGAGCGCCCTGGCTGTTCCCGGCGGCGGCCAGGCGGTCCCAGAGCTTGGCGGGGACGTTGTCCAGGTGGCAGGATGTGGTGATGGCGGAGGAGTGGAGCGGAGCCAGGTAAGGAGGAGGGACAGAGGGCCACCCGGTGGTCAGGAGGTCTATTACAACCAGCTCCTCCTCTAGTAACACCACGAGGGCTTTAGGATCATCATAGTCTGGGAGAGGAAATACACATTAACACAGGGGGTCAGGTAGCCTAGCGACAAGGAGGGCCAATCCCAGAGCAGACTAGCTGAATAATTATTAATTTTTTTTAAATCGGTAGATGTGCCCTTGAGCAAGGCACTTAATCCTAATTGTGTCTGAGTCGCTCTGGAGAAGTGCGTGTCTCTCTCTCTCTCACCGTGCTCCGGGTCAGTGGTGTGGACGGTGAAGAAGTCTATAACTCTGGATGTGAAGTCTAGAGTGACGTGTTGTTTGTCCTGTTGGATGGTCACACAGTGACGGTCTCCATAACTGGCCCTGGGCATTCCTCCACTGTAGAGGACTACTGGACACCTACATGAGAGACAGAGACAGAGAGACATAGAGAGACAGAGAGAGAGGGGCAGTGAGAGACAGTAGATACTGATAGTGTTACCAGAATGGATCAACCCTAGTGACAGAAGACACTGATAGTGTTACCAGAATGGATCAACCCTAGTGACAGTAGATACTGATAGTGTTACCAGAATGGATCCTAGTGACAGTAGATACTGATAGTGTTACCAGAATGGATCCTGGTGACAGAAGATACTGATAGTGTTACCAGAATGGATCCTAGTGATAGTAGATACTAAGAGTGTTACCAGAATGGATCAACTCTAGTGACAGTAGATACTGATAGTGTTACCAGAATGGATCAACCCTAGTGACAGTAGATACTGATAGTGTTACCAGAATGGATCAACCCTAGTGACAGTAGATACTGATAGTGTTACCAGAATGGATCCTAGTGATAGTAGATACTGATAGTGTTACCAGAATGGATCAACCCTAGTGACAGTAGATACTGATAGTGTTACCAGAATGGATCAACCCTAGTGACAGAAGACACTGATAGTGTTACCAGAATGGATCAACCCTAGTGACAGTAGATACTGATAGTGTTACCAGAATGGATCCTAGTGACAGTAGATACTGATAGTGTTACCAGAATGGATCCTGGTGACAGAAGATACTGATAGTGTTACCAGAATGGATCCTAGTGATAGTAGATACTAATAGTGTTACCAGAATGGATCAACTCTAGTGACAGTAGATACTGATAGTGTTACCAGAATGGATCAACCCTAGTGACAGTAGATACTGATAGTGTTACCAGAATGGATCAACCCTAGTGACAGTAGATACTGATAGTGTTACCAGAATGGATCCTAGTGATAGTAGATACTGATAGTGTTACCAGAATGGATCAACCCTAGTGACAGTAGATACTGATAGTGTTACCAGAATGGATCAACCCTAGTGACAGTAGATACTGATAGTGTTACCAGAATGGATCAACCCTAGTGACAGTAGATACTGATAGTGTTACCAGAATGGATCCTAGTGATAGTAGATACTGATAGTGTTACCAGAATGGATCCTAGTGATAGTAGATACTGATAGTGATACCAGAATGGATCCTAGTGACAGTAGATACTGATAGTGTTACCAGAATGGATCAACCCTAGTGACAGTAGATACTGATAGTGTAACCAGAATGGATCAACCCTAGTGAAAGTAGATAGTGATAGTGTTACCAGAATGGATCAACCCTAGTGACAGTAGATACTGATAGTGTAACCAGAATGGATCAACCCTAGTGACAGTAGATACTGATAGTGTTACCAGAATGGATCATAGTGATAGTAGAGACTGATAGTGTTACCAGAATGGATCCCAGTGATAGTAGATACTGTTAGTGTTACCAGAATGGATCCTAGTGACAGTAGATACTGATAGAGTTACTAGAATGGATCATAGTGATGGTAGATACTGATAGTGTTACCAGAATGGATCCTAGTGACAGTAGATACTGTTAGTGTTACCAGAATGGATCCTAGTGACAGTAGATACTGATAGTGTTACCAGAATGGATCAACCCTAGTGATGCTAGATACTGATAGTGTTACCAGAATGGATCCTAGTGATAGTAGATACTGATAGTGTTACCAGAATGGATCCTAGTGATAGTAGATACTGATAGTGTTACCAGAATGGATCCTAGTGACAGTAGATACTGATAGTGTTACCAGAATGGATCCTAGTGACAGTAGATACTGATAGTGTTACCTGTTACCAGAATGGATCAACCCTAGTGATAGTAAATATTGATAGTGATACCAGAATGGATCAACCCTAGTGACAGTAGATACTGATAGTGTTACCAGAATGGATCAACCCTAGTGACAGTAGATAGTGATAGTGTTACCGGAATGGATCATAGTGACAGTAGATACTGATAGTGATACCAGAATGGATCAACCCAAGTGACAGTAGATAGTGATAGTGTTACCAGAATGGATCAACCCTAGTGACAGTAGATACTGATAGTGTTACCAGAATGGACCCTAGTGACAGTAGATACTGATAGTGTTACCAGAATGGAGCCTAGTGATGGTAGATACTGATGGTGTTACCAGAATGGATCAACCCTAGTGACAGTAGATACTGATAGTGTAACCAGAATGGATCAACCCTAGTGACAGTAGATACTGATAGTGTTACCAGAATGGATCATAGTGATGGTAGATACTGATAGTGTTACCAGAATGGACCCTAGTGATAGTAGATACTGATAGTGTTACCAGAATGGATCCTAGTGATAGTAGATACTGATAGTGTTACCAGAATGGATCCTAGTGACAGTAGATACTGACAGTGTTACCAGAATGGATCAACCCTATTGACAGTAGATACTGATAGTGTTACCTGTTACCAGAATGGATCAACCCTATTGACAGTAGATACTGATAGTGTTACCTGTTACCAGAATGGATCAACCCTAGTGATAGTAAATATTGATAGTGATACCAGAATGGATCAACCCTAGTGACAGTAGATACTGATAGAGTTAACAGAATGGATCAACCCTAGTGACAGTAGATAGTGATAGTGTTACCGGAATGGATCATAGTGACAGTAGATACTGATAGTGATACCAGAATGGATCAACCCAAGTGACAGTAGATAGTGATAGTGTTACCAGAATGGACCCTAGTGACAGTAGATACTGATAGTGTTACCAGAATGGAGCCTAGTGATGGTAGATACTGATGGTGTTACCAGAATGGATCAACCCTAGTGACAGTAGATACTGATAGTGTAACCAGAATGGATCAACCCTAGTGACAGTAGATACTGATAGTGTTACCAGAATGGATCATAGTGATGGTAGAGACTGATAGTGTTACCAGAATGGATCCCAGTGATAGTAGATACTGTTAGTGTTACCAGAATGGATCCTAGTGACAGTAGATACTGATAGTGTTACTAGAATGGATCATAGTGATGGTAGATACTGATAGTGTTACCAGAATGGACCCTAGTGACAGTAGATACTGATAGTGTTACCAGAATTGGTCAACCCTAGTGACAGTAGATACTGATAGTGTTACCAGAATGGATCAACCCTAGTGACAGTAGATATTGATAGTGATACCAGAATGGATCAACCCTGGTGACAGTAGATACTGATAGTGTTACCAGAATGGATCAACCCTAGTGATGGTAGATACTGATTGTGTTACCAGAATGGATTCTAGTGATAGTAGATACTGATAGTGTTACCAGAATGGATCAACCCTAGTGATGCTAGATACTGATAGTGTTACCAGAATGGATCCTAGTGATAGTAGATACTGATAGTGTTACCAGAATGGATCCTAGTGATAGTAGATACTGATAGTGTTACCAGAATGGATCCTAGTGATAGTAGATACTGATAGTGTTACCAGAATGGATCCTAGTGATAGTAGATACTGATAGTGTTACCAGAATGGATCCTAGTGATAGTAGATACTGATAATGTTACCAGAATGGATCAACCCTAGTGACAGTAGATACTGATAGTGTTACCAGAATGGATCAACCCTAGTGACAGTAGATACTGATAGTGTTACCAGAATGGATCCTAGTGATAGTAGATACTGATAATGTTACCAGAATGGATCAACCCTAGTGACAGTAGATACTGATAGTGTTACCAGAATGGATCCTAGTGATACTGATAGTGTTACCAGAATGGATCAACCCTAGTGACAGTAGATACTGCTAGTGTTACCAGAATGGATCCTAGTGAC
Source organism: Oncorhynchus clarkii lewisi (assembly GCF_045791955.1). NCBI lineage: Eukaryota > Metazoa > Chordata > Actinopteri > Salmoniformes > Salmonidae > Oncorhynchus > Oncorhynchus clarkii. The sequence continues at coordinate 96,134,901 of NC_092158.1, read as the reverse complement.
AGTAGATACTGATAGTGTTATCAGAATGGATCAACCCTAGTGATGGTAGATACTGATTGTGTTACCAGAATGGATCCTAGTGACAGTAGATACTGATAGTGTTACCAGAATGGATCCTAGTGACAGTAGATACTGATAGTGTTACCAGAATGGATCCTAGTGATAGTAGATACTGATAGTGTTACCAGAATGGATCCTAGTGACAGTAGATACTGATAGTGTTACCAGAATGGATCCTAGTGATAGTAGATACTGATAGTGTTACCAGAATGGATCCTAGTGACAGTAGATTCTGATAGTGTTACCAGAATGATCAACCCTAGTGACAGTAGATAATGATAGTGTTACCAGAATGGATCCTAGTGATAGTAGATAGTGATAGTGATAGTAGAGACTGATAGTGTTACTAGAATGGATCCTAGTGATGGTAGAGACTGATAGTGTTACCAGAATGGATCCTAGTGATAGAAGAATCTGATAGTGTTACCAGAATGGATCCTAGTGACAGTAGATACTGATAGTGTTACCAGAATGGATCAACCCTAGTGACAGTAGATACTGATAGTGTTACCAGAATGGATCCTAGTGATAGTAGATACTAATAGTGTTACCAGAATGGATCCTAGTGACAGTAGATACTGATAGTGTTACCAGAATGGATCCTAGTGACAGTAGATACTGATAGTGTTACCAGAATGGATCCTAGTGACAGTAGATACGGATAGTGTTACCAGAATGGATCCTAGTGATAGTAGATACTGATAGTGTTACCAGAATGGATCCTAGTGATAGTAGATACTGATAGTGTTACCAGAATGGATCCTAGTGACAGTAGATACTGATAGTGTTACCAGAATGGATCCTAGTGATAGTAGATACTGATAGTGTTACCAGAATGGATCCTAGTGACAGTAGATTCTGATAGTGTTACCAGAATGATCAACCCTAGTGACAGTAGATAATGATAGTGTTACCAGAATGGATCCTAGTGATAGTAGATAGTGATAGTGATAGTAGAGACTGATAGTGTTACTAGAATGGATCCTAGTGATGGTAGAGACTGATAGTGTTACCAGAATGATCAACCCTAGTGACAGTAGATAATGATAGTGTTACCAGAATGGATCCTAGTGATAGTAGATAGTGATAGTGATAGTAGAGACTGATAGTGTTACTAGAATGGATCCTAGTGATGGTAGAGACTGATAGTGTTACCAGAATGGATCCTAGTGATAGAAGAATCTGATAGTGTTACCAGAATGGATCCTAGTGACAGTAGATACTGATAGTGTTACCCGAATGGATCCTAGTGACAGTAGATACTGATAGTGTTACCAGAATGGATCCTGGCGACAGTAGATACTGATAGTGTTACCAGAATGGATCCTAGCGATAGTAGATACTGATAGTGTTACCAGAATGGATCCTAGTGATAGTAGATACTGATAGTGTTACCAGAATGGATCCTAGTGATAGTAGATACTGATAGTGTTACCAGAATGGATCCTAGTGATAGTAGATACTGATAGTGATAGATAGATAGTGGTCCTGACTCCTCACCCTGACTGAATCGTCCTCCATAAGATCTTGTTGATGGCTTTACAAGGGAACGGACCTAAGACACAACGAGACAGATGACAAGTAGTTAAAAACCTGTTGAATCTAGGGGGCACTATTTTCATTTTTGGAAAAATAACGTTCCCAAAGTAAACGGCCTATTTCTCAGGACAAGATGCTAGAATATGCATATAATAATGACAGCTTAGGATAGAAAACACTCTAAAGTTTCCAAAACTGTACAAATATTGTCTGTGAGTATAACAGAACTAATATTGCAGGTGAAAGCCTGAGAAAAATCCAATCAGGAAGGGACTCTTATTTAGAAAGCTCTGTGTTCCTATGCGTCCCTATTGAGCAGTGAATGGGATATCAACCAGAGGACTTTTTCTATGGCTTCCCTAATGTGTCTAGTGTCACAATACATAGTTTCAGGCTTTTATTTTGAAAAATGAGCCTGAACGTCAACATTGCGTCAGTGATCAGCTGGAGTCTCTCAGAGTGTTTTGTGCGTAACGGACAAATGCGGCCATTGTTTCTCTCTTTCCTACTAAGAAGCCACCTGTCCCGGTTGATATATTATCGAATAGATATTTGAAAAACACGTTGAGGATTAATTATAAACAACGTTTGCCATGTTTCTGTCGATATTATGGAGCTAATTTGGAATATTTTTCAGCGTTGTCGTGACCGCAATTTCCGGTCGAATTCTCAGTCAAAAGCGGCTACAAAAATAATATTTTTGGAAAAAAGGGACATTTGCTGTCTAACTGGGAGTCTTGTGAGTGAAAACATCCGAAGCTAATCAAAGGTAAACGATTTAATTTGCTTTTCTGATTTTCGTGACCAGGTTGCCCTGCTGCTAGCTAGGCATAATGCTATGCTAGGCTATTGATAAACTTACACAAATGCTTGTCTTGCTTTGGCTGTAAAGCATATTTTCAAAATCTGAGATGACAGGATGATTAACAAAAGGCTAAGCTGTGTTCTAATATATTTCACTTGTGATTTCATGAATATTTTCTAGTAATATTTATGTCCGTTGCGTTATGCTAATTCATGTCAGTTGATGACAACGCTCCCGGATCAGGGATGGGTAGATACAAGAGGTTTTAATGAGGTCCCAAGGTAATGGACCTGAGACACAACGAGACAGATGACAAGGAGTGAACTTGTTGAGTGTAGGGGGCAGTATTTTGATTTTTGGATGAAAAACGTCCCCAAATGAAACTGCCTATTTCTCAGGCCCAGAATCTAGAATACGCATATAATTGTCAGATTAGGATAGAAAACACTAAAGTTTCCAAAACTGTCCAAATATTGTCTGTGAGTATAACAGAACTGATATTGCAGGCGAAAACCTGAGGAAAATCCAACCAGGAAGTGGCTTCTATTTTGAAAGCTCCCTGTTCCATTGCATGCCTTCCCTCCATTTAAAGGGATATCAACCAGATTCATTTTCCTATATGTCTACCACATGGTTTGACCAGTCTTTAGACATAGTTTCAGGCTTTTATTCTGAAAATGAGCGAGAAAGATCAGATCGCGTCAGTGGATGGCTGGGTGCCAGCAGCGTTTTGCATGCGGCAACAGAGTGGAGCAGAACATTTTCTCTCTCCTATTGAAGAAGCTACTGTCCGGTTGAAATATTATCGATTATATATTGTAAAAACAACCTGAGGATTGATTATAAAAAACGTTTGACATGTTTCTACGAACTTTACGGATACTATTTGGAATTTTCGTCTGCGATGTCGTGACCGCTCGAGCCTGTAGATTTCTGAACATAACGCGCCAAACAAACTGAGGTATTTTGGAACAAAAGGAACATTTATTGTGTAACTGGGAGTCTCGTGAGTGCAAACATCCGAAGATCATCAAAAGTAAGCGATTCATTTTATTGCTTTTCTGACTTTCGTGACCAAGCTACTTTGCTGCAAGCTGTTTGTAATGTTTTGTCTGCTGAGAGAGATGTCCTTACATAAACGCTTGTAATGCTTTCGCCGAAAAGCTTTTTTGAAATCTGACACGCCAGGTGGATTAACAACAAGCCAAGCTGTGTTTTTCTATATTGCACTTGTGATTTCATGAAAATTAAATATTTTTTGTAATTTAATTTGAATTTGGCGCTCTGCAAATCAGCGGATGTTGACAAAAATGATCCCGCTAACGGGATGGGTACATCAAGGAGTTAATGAGGTCCCAAGGGAACGGACCTGAGACACAACGAGATGACAAGGAGTTAATGAGGCCCCAAGGGAACGGACCTGAGACACAACGAGATGACAAGGAGTTAATGAGGCCCCAAGGGAACGGACCTGAGACACAACGAGACAGACAACAAGGAGTTAATGAGGCCCCAAGGGAACGGACCTGAGACACAACGAGATGACAAGGAGTTAATGAGGCCCCAAGGGAACGGACCTGAGACACAATGAGACAGACGACAAGGAGTTAATGAGGTCCCAGGGGAACGGACCTGAGACACAACGAGACAGATGACAAGGAGTTGATGAGGTCCCAAGGGAACGGACCTGAGACACAACGAGACAGACGACAAGGAGTTAATGAGGTCCCAAGGGAATGGTCCTGAGACACAATGAGACAGATGACAAGGAGTTAATGAGGTCCCAAGGGAACGGACCTGAGACACAACGAGATGACAAGGAGTTAATGAGGTCCCAAGGGAACAGACCTGAGACACAACGAGACAGACAAGGAGTTAATGACAAGGAGATGACAAGGGGTTAATGAGGTCTGTGTGTGTGTGGGGGGGGGGGGGGGGTTAGGGGGTGTGTGTGTAGGGGTTAGGGTGCGTGTGTGTGTAGGGGTTAGGGTGGTGTGTGTGTAGGGGTTAGGGTGGTGTGTGTGTAGGGGTTAGGGGGGTGTGTGTGTAGGGGTTAGGGTGTGTGTGTAGGGGTTAGGGTGTGTGTGTGTGTGTGTAGGGGTTAGTGTGTGTGTGTGTGTGTGTGTGTAGGGGTTAGGGTGGTGTGTGTGTAGGGGTTAGGGGGTGTGCGTGTATGTAGGGGTTAGGGTGTGTGTGTGTATGTAGGGGTTAGGGTGTGTGTGTGTATGTAGGGGTTAGGGTGTGTGTGTGTGTGTGTGTGTGTGTGTGTAGGGGTTAGGGTGTGTGTGTGTATGTAGGGGTTAGGGTGTGTGTGTGTGTGTGTGTGTAGGGGTTAAGGGGGGGGGGGGGGTGTATGTCTATCTCTCACCATAGGGGATGGACGAGGACACAGGCTGGTGTGTATACGTGTTACCACTGGCAACAGCCCACACGCTGTACCCCCCGTCGCTATGGGAACTGACGAAGGAGCTACCGGAACGTTCCCACACCAGGGACTCCAGCTGCTGCAGAGACACACATACACACTCTATTTAGCCATATTGTAACAGACACACACTGCATTTAGCCGTATTATAGGCCCCTGGTAGCACAATAAGGAACAAATGAACTTCCTTGAGCAATGGAAGGAGAGTAGAGAGCTGCAATACGACGACAGGCAGAACGACTTCTGACAGAGAGCCATGAAAGACAGACAGAGAGCCATGAAAGACAGACAGAGAGCCATGAAAGACAGACAGAGAGCCATGAAAGACAGACAGAGAGCCATGAAAGACAGACAGAGAGCCATGAAAGACAGACAGAGAGCCATGAAAGACAGACAGAGAGCCATGAAAGACAGACAGAGCGCCATGAAAGACAGACAGAGCGCCATGAAAGACAGACAGAGCGCCATGAAAGACAGACAGAGCGCCATGAAAGACAGACAGAGCGCCATGAAAGACAGACAGAGAGCCATGAAAGACAGACAGAGAGCCATGAAAGACAGACAGAGAGCCATGAAAGACAGACAGAGAGCCATGAAAGACAGACAGAGAGCCATGAAAGACAGACAGAGAGCCATGAAAGACAGACAGAGAGCCATGAAAGACAGACAGAGAGCCATGAAAGACAGACAGAGAGCCATGAAAGACAGACAGAGAGCCATGAAAGACAGACAGAGAGCGCCATGAAAGACAGACAGAGAGCGCCATGAAAGACAGACAGAGCGCCATGAAAGACAGACAGAGCGCCATGAAAGACAGACAGAGAGCCATGAAAGACAGACAGAGAGCCATGAAAGACAGACAGAGCGCCATGAAAGACAGACAGAGAGCCATGAAAGACAGACAGAGAGCCATGAAAGACAGACAGAGAGCCATGAAAGACAGACAGAGAGCCATGAAAGACAGACAGAGAGCCATGAAAGACAGACAGAGAGCCATGAAAGACAGACAGAGCCGTGGTTATATTTATGTCCAGTTCATATTCACCTGTTTTCCCAGGAACATGTGTTCTGCGTTGCGGGTGCTGAGATCCCATAGGACGACCAGGCCTCTGCTGTAGCCAATCAGAATCTTCCCTGGCTGCTTGGGGTGTTCCTGTAACGACTCCACCGGTCCCAGAGACTTCCCACACCTGTAGTCCTCAGGTATGCTGAAAAACACTGTTACCCATCAGCCACCTGTAGTCCACAGGTATGCTACCAACAGGAGGCTCTTCCCCCTAACAACCATGACAACAGGAGGCTCTTCCCCCTAACAACCATGACAACAGGAGGCTCTTCCCACTAACAACCATGACAACAGGAGGCTCTTCCCCCTAACAACCATGACAACAGGAGGCCCTTCCCCCTAACAACCATGACAACAGGAGGCTCTTCCCCCTAACAACCATGACAACAGGAGGCTCTTCCCCCTAACAACCATGACAACAGGAGGCTCTTCCCACTAACAACCATGACAACAGGAGGCTCTTCCCCCTAACAACCATGACAACAGGAGGCCCTTCCCCCTAACAACCATAACAACAGGAGGCTCTTCCCCCTAACAACCATGACAACAGGAGGCTCTTCCCCCTAACAACCATGACAACAGGAGGCTCTTCCCCCTAACAACCATGACAACAGGAGGCCCTTCCCCCTAACAACCATGACAACAGGAGGCCCTTCCCCCTAACAACCATGACAACAGGAGGCCCTTCCCCCTAACGACCATGACAACAGGAGGCCCTTCCCCCAAACGACCATGACAACAGGAGGCCCTTCCCCCAAACGACCATGACAACAGGAGGCCCTTCCCCCAAACGACCATGACAACAGGAGGCCCTTCCCCCTAACGACCATGACAACAGGAGTTCCCTTAACGACCATGACAACAGGAGGCTCTTCCCCCTAACGACCATGACAACAGGAGGCCCTTCCCCCTAACGACCATGACAACAGGAGGCCCTTCCCCCTAAAGACCATGACAACAGGAGGCCCTTCCCCCTAAAGACCATGACAACAGGAGTAGTGGGAAAAGTACACACAACATAGATACACACCTGTGACAGCTCTCCTCTCAGCTGACCAGGATGGAACCTGGAGAACCCAACCCATTCTAGAACCCAACCCATTCTAGAACCCAAGCCATTCTAGAACAGACCCACACTGCCTCCTCCCACTGGCTGAAGCAGCTGTCACTCACCTCTGCATCACCTGGTCCAGCAGGAGTGATTGGTTATCCCTCAACGAGAGGCGTGGCAGATCCAGGAAGTGTATGCCCCCTCCCTCGGTGCCGACACACAGCAGGTCACATGAACTCAACAACAGCAGAACTGTCACACGGCTTGCACTGGAGACAACATCACACACATTATAACACACATACATGTATGTCTCTGTGTATGTATGTGTTCCAAGTGTCTCTGTGTGTGTGTGGTGTGTGTGTGGTGTGTGTGTGTGTGGTGTGTGTGTGGTGTGTGTGTGGGTGGTGTGTGTGTGGTGTGTGTGTTTTTTTGTGGGGTGCGGTGTGGTGTGTGGTGTGGTGTGTGTGTGGGGTGTGGTGTGGTGCGGTGCGGTGCGGTGTGTGGTGTGGTGTGTGTGTGGTGTGTGTGGGTGGTGTGTGTGTGGTGTGTGTGGGTGGTGTGTGTGTTTTTTTGTGGGGTGCGGTGTGGTGTGTGGTGTGGTGTGTGTGTGGGGTGTGGTGTGGTGTGGTGTGGTGTGTGTGGTGTGGTGTGGTGTGTGTGTTTTGTGTGGGGTGTGGTGTGGTGTGTGTGTTTTGTGTGGGGTGTGGTGTGGTGTGTGTGTGTTTTGTGTGGGGTGTGGTGTGGTGTGTGTGTGTGTGTGTGGTGTGGTGTGGTGTGGTGTGTGTGTTTTGTGTGGTGTGTGTGTTTTGTGTGGGGTGTGGTGTGGTGTGTGTGTGGTGTGGTGTGTGTGTGGTGTGGTGTGGTGTGTGGTGTGTGTGGTGTGTGTGTGTGGTGTGGTGTGGTGTGGTGTGTGTGTTTTGTGTGGGGTGTGGTGTGGTGTGTGTGTGTGTGGTGTGGTGTGGTGTGTGTGTTTTGTGTGGGGTGGGGTGTGGTGTGGTGTGTGTGTTTTGTGTGGGGTGTGGTGTGGTGTGTGTGTGTTGTGTTGTGGTGTGGTGTGGTATGTGTGTACCTGCAGCTCTCTAGTCCAGGTCGTCCCAGGACACTGTAGTTGCGTTTTTCTTCCAGGTAGACCACACCCTCGCTCTTAGCCCCTCCCCTGTCCCGGGAAGCTCCGCCCAGCTCCCACAGGTGCAGCGTGTTGTCATCAAGCAGCGACAACAGACGGCCCTATCAGAGCACAACACCAGGATGACATCACAGACCAGGAAGGAGGGACTGAAGGGTGAATTTGTAAATAAAAATGTACCTAGCACCTAAAACCAGGGATGGACAACTTTGATGGGGGGGGAGGGGCTACAAAATATCTGACATCATGAGGGGCTGCAGTGGCTTGTGGGTATGCAGTCAACTGATTTGTGCAGTTAAACTATTTCAATCCCAACAGTGCAATCCTAACAGTCAAATCCAGGATCACACGCCATCACACATATTTTTGACAAATCAACAATTCCCTGCAAATTATGCGAGGGCATATTTAACCAATCACCACACTATTTCTGCAATAAAAACAGTCAAATCGTTGCATTATTGCATAAAACTGACCCCATCGGCGTCGTACAAAAAGAGGGCTTACAATTTCAACCAATCCAGGACATTTAGGATATGCACACGGCCACTAGATATGCACACGGCCACTAGATATGCACACGGCCACTAGATATGCACACAACCACTAGATATGCACACAACCACTAGATATGCACACGAGCTCTCTAGACACATACGATGCCTTGGCAGGAACTAATGGGGATCCATAATAAACCCCAGGAAGAGTAGCTGCTGCCTTGGCAGGAACTAATGGGGATCCATAATAAACCCCAGGAAGAGTAGCTGCTGCCTTGGCAGGAACTAATGGGGATCCATAATAAACCCCAGGAAGAGTAGCTGTTGCCTTGGCAGGAACTAATGGGGATCCATAATAAACCCCAGGAAGAGTAGCTGCTGCCTTGGCAGGAACTAATGGGGATCCATAATAAACCCCAGGAAGAGTAGCTGCTGCCTTGGCAGGAACTAATGGGGATCCATAATAAACCCCAGGAAGAGTAGCTGCTGCCTTGGCAGGAACTAATGGGGATCCATAATAAACCCCAGGAAGAGTAGCTGCTGCCTTGACAGGAACAAATGGGGATCCATAACAAACCCTGGGAAGAGTAGCTGCTGCCTTGGCAGGAACTAATGGGGATCCATAGTAAACCCCAGGAAGAGTAGCTGCTGCCTTGGCAGGAACTAATGGGGATCCATAATAAACCCCAGGAAGAGTAGCTGCTGCCTTGGCAGGAACTAATGGGGATCCATAATAAACCCCAGGAAGAGTAGCTGCTGCCTTGGCAGGAACTAATGGGGATCCGTAATAAACCCCAGGAAGAGTAGCTGCTGCAGGAACTAATGGGGATCCATAATAAACCCCAGGAAGAGTAGCTGCTGCCTTGGCAGGAACTAATGGGGATCCATAATAAACCCCAGGAAGAGTAGCTGCTGCCTTGGCAGGAACTAATGGGGATCCATAATAAACCCCAGGAAGAGTAGCTGATGCCTTGACAGGAACTAATGGGGATCCATAATAAACCCCAGGAAGAGTAGCTGTTGCCTTGGCAGGAACTAATGGGGATCCATAATAAACCCCAGGAAGAGTAGCTGCTGCCTTGACAGGAACTAATGGGGATCCATAATAAACCCCAGGAAGAGTAGCTGCTGCCTTGACAGGAACAAATGGGGATCCATAACAAACCCTGGGAAGAGTAGCTGCTGCCTTGGCAGGAACTAATGGGGATCCATAGTAAACCCCAGGAAGAGTAGCTGCTGCCTTGGCAGGAACTAATGGGGATCCATAATAAACCCCAGGAAGAGTAGCTGCTGCCTTGACAGGAACTAATGGGGATCCATAATAAATCCCAGGAAGAGTAGCTGTTGCAGGAACTAATGGGGATCCATAATAAATCCCAGGAAGAGTAGCTGTTGCAGGAACTAATGGGGATCCATAATAAACCCCAGGAAGAGTAGCTGCTGCAGGAACTAATGGGGATTCATAATAAACCCCAGGAAGAGTAGCTGCTGCAGGAACTAATGGGGATCCATAATAAACCCCAGGAAGAGTAGCTGCTGCAGGAACTAATGGGGATCCATAATAAACCCCAGGAAGAGTAGCTGCTGCAGGAACTAATGGGGATCCCTATTAAATTCAAATCTACCACATAATATGGTTCAATCAAGCCACGCCAACAAACTTTTCCCCTCAGCGCATTTTCATGACAAATTGGACAAAAATCATTGCATATTGTCATGAAATATTAAGACAGATAAAATCATTGCATATTGTCATGAAATATTAAGACAGATAAAATCATTGCATATTGTCATGAAATATTAAGACAGATAAAATCATTGCATATTGTCATGAAATATTAAGACAGATAAAATCATTGCATATTGTCATGAAATATTAAGACAGATAAAATCATTGCATATTGTCATGAAATATTAAGACAGATAAAATCATTGCATATTGTCATGAAATATTAAGACAGATAAAATCATTGCATATTGTCATGATTGTTGGAGCACAATAAAGCATTTTAGTTAGTGGCCCATTCCTGACCTAAATACTGGCTGAAATTCTGGAGAAATCCCAGATCTCTCAAATGGGAACAAAACCGAGGACCTCCTCGTCTAAGCATATCTGTAGAAGTGACCTAACAGTCTTACCCGTCCTTGGAGGAAGTGACCTAACAGTCTTACCCGTCCTTGGAGGAAGTGACCTAACAGTCTTACCCGTCCTTGGAGGAAGTGACCTAACAGTCTTACCCGTCCTTGGAGGAAGTGACCTAACAGTATTACCTGTCCTACAGGAAGTGACCTAACAGGCTTACCTGTCCTTGGAGGAAGTGTATCTGCGCTACGGCTGCAGCGTCTCTGTGTAGTCCTGTAAACTCCACCCCTGGAGATCCATAACTAACAGCACAGTCAAGGAATACAGCACACAGCTATATACACACAGCACAGTCAAGGAATACAGCACACAGCTATATACACACAGCACAGTCAAGGAATACAGCACACAGCTATATACACACAGCTATATACACACAGCACAGTCAAGGAATACAGCACACAGCTATATACACACAGCTATATACACACAGCACAGTCAAGGAATACAGCTATATACACACAGCTATTTACACACAGCACAGTCAAGGAAAACAGCTATATACACACACAGCTATATACACACAGCACAGTCAAGGAAAACAGCTATATACACACAGCTATATACACACAGCACAGTCAAGGAATACAGCTATATACACACAGCTATTTACACACAGCACAGTCAAGGAATACAGCACACAGCTATATACACACAGCTATATACACACAGCACAGTCAAGGAATACAGCTATATACACACAGCTATTTACACACAGCACAGTCAAGGAAAACAGCTATATACACACACAGCTATATACACACAGCACAGTCAAGGAAAACAGCTATATACACACAGCTATATACACACAGCTATATACACACAGCACAGTCAAGGAATACAGCTATATACACACAGCTATATACACACAGCTATATACACACAGCACAGTCAAGGAAAACAGCTATATACACACAGCTATATACACACAGCTATATACACACAGCACAGTCAAGGAATACAGCTATACACACACAGCTATATACACACAGCACAGTCAAGGAAAACAGCTATATACACACAGCACAGTCAGTTCACACAGCTACAGTGGGGCAAAAAAGTATTTTGTCAGCCACCAATTGTGCAAGTTCTCCAACTTAAAAAGATGAGAGAGGCCTGTAATGTTCATCATAGGTACACTTCAACTATGACAGACAAAATGAGAAAAACAATCCAGAAAATCACATTGTAGGATTTTTAATGAATTTATTTTCAAATGATGGTGGAAAATAAGTATTTGGTCACCTACAAACAAGCAAGATTTCTGGCTCTCACAGACCTGTAACTTCTTTAAGAGGCTCCTCTGTCCTCCACTCGTTACCTGTATTAATGGCACCTGTTTGAACTTGTTATCAGTATAAAAGACACCTGTCCACAACCTCAAAAAGTCACACTCCAAACTCCACTATGGCCAAGACCAAAGAGTTGTCAAAGGACACCAGAAACAAAATTGTAGACCTGCACCAGGCTGGGAAGACTGAATCTGCAATAGGTAAGCAGCTTGGTTTGAAGAAATCAACTGTGGGAGCAATTATTAGGAAGTGGAAGACATACAAGACCACTGATAATCTCCCTCGATCTGGGGCTCCACGCAGGATCTCACCCCGTGGGGTCAAAATGATCACAAGAACGGTGAGCAAAAATCCCAGAACCACACGGGGGGACCTAGTGAATGACCTGCAGAGAGCTGGGACCAAAGTAACAACGCCTACCATCAGTAACACACTACGCCGCCAGGGACTCAAATCCTGCAGTGCCAGACGTGTCCCCCTACTTAAGCCAGTACATGTCCAGGCCCGTCTGAAGTGTGCTAGAGAGCATTTGGATGATCCAGAAGAAGATTGGGAGAATGTCATATGGTCAGATGAAACCAAAATATAACTTTTTGGTAAAAACTCAACTCGTCGTGTTTGGAGGACAAAGAATGCTGAGTTGCATCCAAAGAACACCATACCTACTGTGAAGCATGGGGGTGGAAACATCATACTTTGGGACTGTTTTTCTGCAAAGGGACCAGGACGACTGATCCGTGTAAAGGAAAGAATGAATGGGGCCATGTATCGTGAGATTTTGAGTGAAAACCTCCTTCCATCAGCAAGGGCATTGAAGATGAAACGTGGCTGGGTCTTTCAGCATGACAATGATCCCAAACACACAGCCCGGGCAATGAAGGAGTGGCTTCGTAAGAAGCATTTCAAGGTCCTGGAGTGGCCTAGCCAGTCTCCAGATCTCAACCTCATAGAAAATCTTTGGAGGGAGTTGAAAGTCCGTGTTGCCCAGCAACAGCCCCAAAACATCACTGCTCTAGAGGAGATCTGCATGGAGGAATGGGCCAAAATACCAGCAAAAGTGTGTGAAGACTTACAGAAAACATTTGACCTATGTCATTGCCAACAAAGGGTATATAACAAAGTATTGAGATAAACTTTTGTTATTGACCAAATACTTATTTTCCACCATAATTTGCAAATAAATTCATTAAAAATCCTACAATGTGATTATCTGGATTTTTTTTCTCTCATTTTGTCTGTCATAGTTTAAGCGTACCTATGATAAAAATGACAGGCCTCATCTCATCTTAGACTACCATGTCTATATACCTGATCTACCTGTTGAATTAACTACTATTCACCACCACCACCACCATGTCTATATACCTGATCTACCTGTTGAATTAACTACTATTCACCACCACGTCTATATACCTGATCTACCTGTTGAATTAACTACTATTCACCACCACCACCACCATGTCTATATACCTGATCTACCTGTTGAATTAACTACTATTCACCACCATGTCTATATACCTGATCTACCTGTTGAATTAACTACTATTCACCACCACCACCACCATGTCTATATACCTGATCTACCTGTTGAATTAACTACTATTCACCACCATGTCTATATACCTGATCTACCTGTTGAATTAACTACTATTCACCACCATGTCTATATACCTGATCTACCTGTTGAATTAACTACTATTCACCACCATGTCTATATACCTGATCTACCTGTTGAATTAACTACTATTCACCACCATGTCTATATACCTGATCTACCTGTTGAATTAACTACTATTCACCACCATGTCTATATACCTGATCTACCTGTTGAATTAACTACTATTCACCAAGATGTCTATATACCTGATCTACCTGTTGAATTAACTACTATTCACCACCATGTCTATATACCTGATCTACCTGTTGAATTAACTACTATTCACCACCATGTCTATATACCTGATCTACCTGTTGAATTAACTACTATTCACCACCACCATGTCTATATACCTGATCTACCTGTTGAATTAACTACTATTCACCACCATGTCTATATACCTGATCTACCTGTTGAATTAACTACTATTCACCACCACCATGTCTATATACCTGATCTACCTGTTGAATTAACTACTATTCACCACCACCACCACCATGTCTATATACCTGATCTACCTGTTGAATTAACTACTATTCACCACCATGTCTATATACCTGATCTACCTGTTGAATTAACTACTATTCACCACCATGTCTATATACCTGATCTACCTGTTGAATTAACTACTATTCACCACCACCACCATGTCTATATACCTGATCTACCTGTTGAATTAACTACTATTCACCACCATGTCTATATACCTGATCTACCTGTTGAATTAACTACTATTCACCACCATGTCTATATACCTGATCTACCTGTTGAATTAACTACTATTCACCACCACCATGTCTATATACCTGATCTACCTGTTGAATTAACTACTATTCACCACCATGTCTATATACCTGATCTACCTGTTGAATTAACTACTATTCACCACCACCACCACCATGTCTATATACCTGATCTACCTGTTGAATTAACTACTATTCACCACCATGTCTATATACCTGATCTACCTGTTGAATTAACTACTATTCACCACCATGTCTATATACCTGATCTACCTGTTGAATTAACTACCATTCACCACCATGTCTATCATCTATACCAGATCTACACAAACATAAAAGTTGTACATCCTCATTGTGTCTACAGTGTCTTACCCATAATTACTGAAACTCTCTCTGACACACAGGGAGCGGGGCTGTGTATTCGTCCAGTGATGCGTAAGGGAAGCGCTAGCGAGGATAAAGAGATTTCACGGTCTGAATAACGACCAACAGAATCATTGTCCTCAACTCTGACACATTTAGAGCTAGCTACTACATAATCCAGCATAGCTAGAGCTAGTTACAACATAACTACAACACACATTTAGAGCTAGCTACTACATAATCCAGCATAGCTAGAGCTAGTTACAACATAACTACAACACACATCTAGAGCTAGCTACTACATAATCCAACATAGCTAGAGCTAGTTACAACATAACTACAACACACAACTAGAGCTAGCTACTACATAATCCAGCATAGCTAGAGCTAGTTACAACATAACCCAGCATAGCTAGCTAGAGCTAGTTACAACATAACTACAACACACAACTAGAGCTCGTTACAGCATAGCTACAACACACAACTAATCCTAGTTACAACATAATCCAGCATAGCTAGAGCTAGTTACAGCATACAGTGCCTTGCGAAAGTATTCAGCCCCCTTGAACTTTGCGACCTTTTGCCACATTTCAGGCTTCAAACATAAAGATATAAAACAGTATTTTTTTGTGAAGAATCAACAAGTGGGACACAATCATGAAGTGGAACGACATTTATTGGATATTTCAAACTTTTTTAACAAATCAAAAACTGAAAAATTGGGCCTCTAGACCCAAACTGTTACAGACCTATATCCATCCTGCCCTGCCTCTAGACCCAAACTGTTACAGACTTATATCCATCCTGCCCTGCCTCTAGACCCAAACTGTTACAGACCTGCATCCATCCTGCCCTGCCTCTAGACCCAAACTGTTACAGACCTATATCCATCCTGTCCTGCCTCTAGACCCAAACTGTTACAGACCTATATCCATCCTGTCCTGCCTCTAGACCCAAACTGTTATAGACCTATATCCATCCTGCCCTGCCCTGCCTCTAGACCCAAACTGTTACAGACCTGTATCCATCCTGTCCTGCCCTGCCTCTAGACCCAA
The DNA here is from genome assembly GCF_045791955.1 of Oncorhynchus clarkii lewisi. NCBI lineage: Eukaryota > Metazoa > Chordata > Actinopteri > Salmoniformes > Salmonidae > Oncorhynchus > Oncorhynchus clarkii. The sequence continues at coordinate 96,119,076 of NC_092158.1, read as the reverse complement.
ACTGTTAGACCTGTATCCATCCTGTCCTGCCTCTAGACCCAAACTGTTACAGACCTATATCCATCCTGTCCTGCCTCTAGACCCAAACTGTTATAGACCTATATCCATCCTGCCCTGCCTCTAGACCCAAACTGTTACAGACCTATATCCATCCTGTCCTGCCTCTAGACCCAAACTGTTACAGACCTATATCCATCCTGTCCTGCCTCTAGACCCAAACTGTTATAGACCTATATCCATCCTGCCCTGCCCTGCCTCTAGACCCAAACTGTTACAGACCTGTATCCATCCTGTCCTGCCCTGCCTCTAGACCCAAACTGTTACAGACCTATATCCATCCTGCCCTGCCCTGCCTCTAGACCCAAACTGTTACAGACCTATATCCATCCTGCCCTGCCTCTAGACCCAAACTGTTACAGACCTATATCCATCCTGCCCTGCCTCTAGACCCAAACTGTTACAGACCTGTATCCATCCTGTCCTGCCCTGCCTCTAGACCCAAACTGTTATAGACCTATATCCATCCTGCCCTGCCTCTAGACCCATACTGTTACAGACCTATATCTATCCTGCCCTGCCCTGCCTCTAGACCCAAACTGTTACAGACCTATATCTATCCTGCCCTGCCCTGCCTCTAGACCCAAACTGTTACAGACCTGTATCCATCCTGCCCTGCCTCTAGACCCAAACTGTTACAGACCTGTATCCATCCTGTATCCATCCTATATCCATCCTATATCCATCCTATATCCATCCTGTATCCATCCTGTATCCATCCTGTCCTGCCTCTAAGGTATTCTAAAGCCAAGTGAACAAACAGGTCACTGAGCATCTCGAATCCCACCGTACCTTCTTCTCTCTCACACACACAGACCCAGTCAACCCACCCAGCCTCTGTCTCAGTCAGGCCAAGCAGCCCCTCTCTGGAATACCAACCCACCCAGCCTCTGGCTCATGTCTGTCTCAGTCAGGCCAAGCAGCCCCTCTCTGGAGAACCAACCCACACACCTCTTAACAGAGCCTGCAACAATAGCCTACTGAGCTCAGAGCAACAGGGTGTGTGAAGTAGGGGTGATGAATGAGGAAAGAGGAGGGAATTCAACTTTGAGTCTATAAGAAGAAACTGGCTGAAGGAGAGCGAGCGAGCGAGGTGGAGAGAGAGAGAGAGATGGCGAGCGAGGTGGAGAGAGAGCGAGCGAGGTGGAGAGAGAGCGAGCGAGGTGGAGAGAGAGAGAGCGAGCGAGGTGGAGAGAGAGAGAGAGAGCGAGGTGGAGAGAGAGAGAGAGAGAGATGGCGAGCGAGTTTGAGAGAGAGAGATGGCGAGCGAGCGAGGTGGAGAGAGAGAGAGAGATGGCGAGCGAGGTGGAGAGAGAGCGAGCGAGGTGGAGAGAGAGAGCGAGCGAGGTGGAGAGAGAGAGCGAGCGAGGTGGAGAGAGAGAGCGAGCGAGGTGGAGAGAGAGAGAGAGAGCGAGGTGGAGAGAGAGAGAGAGATGGCGAGCGAGTTAGAGAGAGAGATGGCGAGCGAGCGAGGTGGAGAGAGAGAGAGAGATGGCGAGCGAGCGAGGTGGAGAGAGAGAGAGCGAGGTGGAGAGAGAGAGAGCGAGCGAGGTGGAGAGAGAGAGAGCGAGCGAGGTGGAGAGAGAGAGAGCGAGCGAGGTGGAGAGAGAGAGAGCGAGCGAGGTGGAGAGAGAGAGAGCGAGCGAGGTGGAGAGAGAGAGAGCGAGCGAGCGAGGTGGAGAGAGAGAGAGCGAGCGAGCAAGGTGGAGAGAGAGAGAGCGAGCGAGCGAGGTGGAGAGAGAGAGAGCGAGCGAGCGAGGTGGAGAGAGAGAGAGCGAGCGAGCGAGGTGGAGAGAGAGAGAGCGAGCGAGCGAGGTGGAGAGAGAGAGAGCGAGCGAGCGAGGTGGAGAGAGAGAGAGCGAGCGAGCGAGGTGGAGAGAGAGAGAGCGAGCGAGGTGGAGAGAGAGAGCGAGCGAGGACGGTGGAGAGAGAGCAGAGAGCGAGCGAGCGAGGTGGAGAGAGAGAGCGAGCGAGCGAGGTGGAGAGAGAGAGAGCGAGCGAGGTGGAGAGAGAGAGAGCGAGCGAGCGAGGTGGAGAGAGAGAGAGCGAGCGAGCGAGGTGGAGAGAGAGAGAGCGAGCGAGCGAGGTGGAGAGAGAGAGAGCGAGCGAGCGAGGTGGAGAGAGAGAGAGCGAGCGAGCGAGGTGGAGAGAGAGAGAGCGAGCGAGCGAGGTGGAGAGAGAGAGAGCGAGCGAGCGAGGTGGAGAGAGAGAGAGCGAGCGAGCGAGGTGGAGAGAGAGAGAGCGAGCGAGCGAGGTGGAGAGAGAGAGAGCGAGCGAGGTGGAGAGAGAGAGCGAGCGAGGAAGGTGGAGAGAGAGCAGAGAGCGAGCGAGCGAGGTGGAGAGAGAGCAAGCGAGCGAGCGAGGTGGAGAGAGAGCAAGCGAGCGAGCGAGGTGGAGAGAGAGCAAGCGAGCGAGCGAGGTGGAGAGAGAGCAAGCGAGCGAGCGAGGTGGAGAGAGAGAAAAGGGAGAGAGGTGGAGAGAAGTGGAGAGAAGGGTGGAGAGGGAGAGAAAAGGGAGAGAGGTGGAGAGAAGGTTGGAGAGGGAGAGAGGTGGAGAGGGAGAGAGGTGGAGAGAAGGGTGGAGAGAAGGGTGGAGAGGGAGAGAGGTGTAGAGAAGGGTGGAGAGGGAGAGAGGTGGAGAGGGAGAGAGGTGGAGAGAAGGGTGGAGAGGGAGAGAAAAGGGAGAGAGGTGGAGAGAAGGTTGGAGAGGGAGAGAGGTGGAGAGGGAGAGAGGTGGAGAGGGGTGGAGAGGGAGAGAGGTGGAGAGAAGGGTGGAGAGGGAGAGAGGTGGAGAGAAGGGTGGAGAGGGAGAGAAAAGGGAGAGAGGTGGAGAGGGAGAGAAAAGGGAGAGAGGTGGAGAGGAAGAGGCAGATTTAAAGCTCCTCTTTTTGAGTCCACGATGCCCCATTAGAATGCTAATGAGAGGAGAGAGAGAGAGAGAGAGAAAGAGAGAGAGAAAAGAGAGGGAGAGAAGTAGAAACAGAGAGACGGAGAAAGAGACAGAGGGAGGAGTATTAGAGGATGAATGGGCGTATCTGTCTCTACAGCTGGGTTTCATCAGACACACAGAGAGAACTCAACAACACAATGTTCTACAAGAGAACACAGAACACATTCTAGCACTCCGAAAGAGAACACAGAACACATTCTAGCACTCCAAAAGAGAACACAGAACACATTCTAGTACTGCAAAAGAGAACACAGAACACATTCTAGAACACAGAACCCAGACCTACAGAACAGGAAGACAGATGCTAGATAAGGAATCTGTATTAGAGGATGGAGACACAGCCCCAGGAGGAATCTGGATGAGAGTATGGAGACGCAGCCCCAGGAGGAATCTGGATTAGAGTATGGAGACACAGCCCCAGGAGGAATCTGGATTAGAGTATGGAGACACAGCCCCAGGAGGAATCTGGATTAGAGTATGGAGACACAGCCCCAGGAGGAATCTGGATTAGAGTATGGAGACACAGCCCCAGGAGGAATCTGGATTAGAGTATGGAGACACTGCCCCAGGAGGAATCTGGATTAGAGTATGGAGACACTGCCCCAGGAGGAATCTGGATTAGAGTATGGAGACACTGCCCCAGGAGGAATCTGGATTAGAGTACGGAGACGCAGCCCCAGGAGGAATCTGGATTAGAGTACGGAGACGCAGCCCCAGGAGGAATCTGGATTAGAGTATGGAGACGCAGCCCCAGGAGGAATCTGGATTAGAGTATGGAGACACTGCCCCAGGAGGAATCTGGATTAGAGTATGGAGACACAGCTCCAGGAGGAATCTGGATTAGAGTATGGAGACACTGCCCCAGGAGGAATCTGGATTAGAGTATGGAGACACTGCCCCAGGAGGAATCTGGATTAGAGTATGGAGACACTGCCCCAGGAGGAATCTGGATTAGAGTATGGAGACACTTCCCCAGGAGGAATCTGGATTATAGGATGGAGACACTGCCCCAGGAGGAATCTGGATTAGAGTATGGAGACGCAGCCCCAGGAGGAATCTGGATGAGAGTATGGAGACGCAGCCCCAGGAGGAATCTGGATGAGAGTATGGAGACGCAGCCCCAGGAGGAATCTGGATTAGAGTACGGAGACACAGCCCCAGGAGGAATCTGGATTAGAGTACGGAGACACAGCCCCAGGAGGAATCTGGATTAGAGTATGGGGACACAGCCCCAGGAGGAATCTGGATTAATCAAATTTATTTTATATAGCCCTTCGTACATCAGCTGATATCTCAAAGTGCTGTACAGAAACCCAGCCTAAAACCCCAAACAGCAAGCAATGCAGGTGAAGAAGCACGGTGGCTAGGAAAAACTCCCTAGAAAGGCCAAAACCTAGGAAGAAACCTAGAGAGGAACCAGGCTATGTGGGGTGGCCAGTCCTCTTCTGGCTGTGCCGGGTGGAGATTATAACAAAACATGGTCAAGATGTTCAAATGTTCATAAATGACCAGCATGGTCGAATAATAATAAGGCAGAATAGTTGAAACTGGAGCAGCAGCACAGTCAGGTGGACTGGGGACAGCAAGGAGTCATCATGTCAGGTATTCCTGGGGCATGGTCCTAGGGCTCAGGTCCTCCGAGAGAGAGAAAGAAAGAGAGAATTAGAGAGAGCATATGTGGGATGGCCAGTCCTCTTCTGGCTGTGCCGGGTGGAGATTATAACAGAACATGGCCAAGATGTTCAAATGTTCATAAATGATCAGCATGGTCGAATAATAATAAGGCAGAACAGTTGAAACTGGAGCAGCAGCACAGCCAGGTGGACTGGGGACAGCAAGGAGTCATCATGTCAGGTAGTCCTGGGGCATGGTCCTAGGGCTCAGGTCCTCCGAGAGAGAGAAAGAGAGAAGGAGAGAATTAGAGAACGCACACTTAGATTCGAATAGGACAGGAGAAGTACTCCAGATATAACAAACTGACCCTAGCCCCCCGACACATAAACTACTGCAGCATAAATACTGGAGGCTGAGACAGGAGGGGTCAGGAGACACTGTGGCCCACTCCGAGGACACCCCCGGACAGGGCCAAACAGGAAGGATATAACCCCACCCACTTTGCCAAAGCACAGCCCCCACACCACTAGAGATATTAGAGTATGGAGACGCAGCCCCAGAACAAGGTCCAGGTGAAAGACCCTGCCATCCGTAGAGTAAATATTTGCCTGATGTCAGAGTATTGATAACAAACAGACAGACATAGCAGCTCAGTCCTGGTTCTAACAGATAGATCCTGGTCCAGCTCAGTCCTGGTTCTAACAGATAGATCCTGGTCCAGGGATAATATAACACAGTATCCGGCCCAGTCCTGGTTCTAACAGAGACATCCTGGTCCAGCCCAGTCCTGGTTCTAACAGATAGATCCTGGTCCAGCTCAGTCCTGGTTCTAACAGATAGATCCTGGTCCAGGGATAATATAACACAGTATCCAGCCCAGTCCTGGTTCTAACAGAGACATCCTGGTCCAGCCCAGTCCTGGTTCTAACAGATAAATCCTGGTCCAGCCCAGTCCTGGTTCTAACAGATAGATCCTGGTCCAGCCCAGTCCTGGTTCTAACAGATAGATCCTGGTCCAGGGATAATATAACACAGTATCCATCCCAGTCCTGGTTCTAACAGATAGATCCTGGTCCAGCTCAGTCCTGGTTCTAACAGATATATTATCCCTGGACCAGGATCTAACACAGTATCCAGCCCAGTCCTGGTTCTAACAGAGACATCCTGGCCCAGCCCAGTCCTGGTTCTAACAGATAGATCCTGGTCCAGGGATAATATAACACAGTATCCAGCCCAGTCCTGGTTCTAACACAGACATCCTGGTCCAGCCCAGTCCTGGTTCTAACAGAGACATCCTGGTCCAGGGATAATATAACACAGTATCCAGCCCAGTCCTGGTTCTAACAGAGACATCCTGGTCCAGCCCAGTCCTGGGTCTAACAGATAGATCCTGGTCCAGCCCAGTCCTGGTTCTAACAGATAGATCCTGGTCCAGGGATAATATAACACAGTATCCAGCCCAGTCCTGGTTCTAACAGATAGATCCTGGTCCAGCCCAGTCCTGGTTCTAACAGATAGATCCTGGCCCAGCCCAGTCCTGGTTCTAACAGATAGATCCTGGTCCAGGGATAATATAACACAGTATCCAGCCCAGTCCTGGGTCTAACAGATAGATCCTGGTCCAGCCCAGTCCTGGTTCTAACAGATAGATCCTGGTCCAGGGATAATATAACACAGTATCCAGCCCAGTCCTGGTTCTAACAGAAACATCCTGGTCCAGCCCAGTCCTGGTTCTAACAGATAGATCCTGGTCCAGCCCAGTCCTGGTTCTAACAGAGACATCCTGGTCCAGGGATAATATAACACAGTATCCAGCCCAGTCCTGGGTCTAACAGATAGATCCTGGTCCAGCCCAGTCCTGGTTCTAACAGATAGATCCTGGTCCAGGGATAATATAACACAGTATCCAGCCCAGTCCTGGTTCTAACAGAAACATCCTGGTCCAGCCCAGTCCTGGTTCTAACAGATAGATCCTGGTCCAGCCCAGTCCTGGTTCTAACAGATAGATCCTGGTCCAGCCCAGTCCTGGGTCTAACAGAGACATCCTGGTCCAGCCCAGTCCTGGTTCTAACAGAGACATCCTGGTCCAGCCCAGTCCTGGATCTAACAGAGACATCCTGGTCCAGCCCAGTCCTGGTTCTAACAGAGACATCCTGGTCCAGTGATAATATAACACAGTATCCAGCCCAGTCCTGGGTCTAACAGATAGATCCTGGTCCAGTCCTGGCTGCTACTGTAATGGAGAGGAGAGGGGACTTTCAGACAAGACCCAGAAACAAAGCTCCCTCTCACTCACAAAGGGGTAAGGGGTAACACAGGGCAGGAAAACATGCATTCCATAAGGAGAGACCGACTCCCCCATATCCCCCAGACAACATACACACACAATCCTGTCTGACACACGGAGAGGGGGAGGAGACACACGGAGAGGGGGAGGAGACACACGGAGAGGGGGAGGAGACAGAGGGGGAGACACACGGAGAGGGGGAGGAGGCAGAGGGGGAGACACACGGAGAGGGGGAGGAGACAGAGGGGGAGACACACGGAGAGGGGGAGAGGAGACACGGAGAGGGGGAGGAGACACACAGAGAGGGGGAGGAGACAGAGGGGCAGACACACGGAGAGGGGGAGGAGACACAAGGAGAGGGGGAGGAGACACACGGAGAGGGGGAGGAGACACACGGAGAGGGGGAGGAGACAGAGGGGGAGACACACGGAGAGGAGGAGGAGACAAATGGCGAGGGGGAGACACACGGAGAGGGGGAGACACACGGAGAGGGGGAGGAGACAGAGGGGGAGACACACGGAGAGGGGGAGGAGACACACGGAGAGGGGGGGAGAGGAGACACACGGAGAGGGGGGAGAGGAGACACACGGAGAGGGGACACACGGAGAGGGGGGGGAGGAGACACACGGAGAGGGGGGGGAGACACACGGAGAGGGGGGAGAGGAGACACAGAGAGGGGGGGAGAGGAGACACAGAGAGGGGGGGAGAGGAGAGACACGGAGAGGGGGGGGAGAGGAGACACACGGAGAGGGGGGGAGACACACGGAGAGGGGGGGGAGAGGAGACACACGGAGAGGGGGGGGAGAGGAGACACACGGAGAGGGGGGGAGAGGAGACACACGGAGAGGGGGGGAGAGGAGACACACGGAGAGGGGGGGGAGAGGAGACACACGGAGAGGGGGGGAGAGGAGACACACGGAGAGGGGGGGAGAGGAGACACACGGAGAGGGGGGGGAGAGGAGACACACGGAGAGGGGGGGGAGAGGAGACACACGGAGAGGGGGGGGAGAGGAGACACACGGAGAGGGGGGGAGAGGAGACACACGGAGAGGGGGGGAGAGGAGACACACGGAGAGGGGGGAGAGGAGACACACGGAGAGGGGGGGAGAGGAGACACACGGAGAGGGGGGAGAGGAGACACACGGAGAGGGGGGGAGAGGAGACACACGGAGAGGGGGGGAGAGGAGACACACGGAGAGGGGGGGAGAGGAGACACACGGAGAGGGGGGGAGAGGAGACACACGGAGAGGGGGGAGAGGAGACACACGGAGAGGGGGGAGAGGAGACACACGGAGAGGGGGGGAGAGGAGACACACGGAGAGGGGGGGAGAGGAGACACACGGAGAGGGGGGGAGACACACGGAGAGGGGGGGGAGAGGAGACACACGGAGAGGGGGGGAGAGGAGACACACGGAGAGGGGGGGAGAGGAGACACACGGAGAGGGGGGGAGAGGAGACACACGGAGAGGGGGGGAGAGGAGACACACGGAGAGGGGGGGAGAGGAGACACACGGAGAGGGGGGAGAGGAGACACACGGAGAGGGGGGAGAGGAGACACACGGAGAGGGGGGAGAGGAGACACACAGAGAGGGGGGGGAGAGGAGACACACAGAGAGGGGGGGGAGAGGAGACACACAGAGAGGGGGGAGAGGAGACACACGGAGAGGGGGGAGAGGAGACACACGGAGAGGGGGGGAGAGGAGACACACGGAGAGGGGGGGGAGAGGAGACACACGGAGAGGGGGGGAGAGGAGACACACGGAGAGGGGGGGAGCAGACCTAATCCCATTTCACTACTACCTTACTCAGACCTGATCCCATTTCACCACTACCTTACTCAGACCTGATCCCATTTCACTACTACCTTACTCAGACCTAATCCCATTTCACCACTACCTTACTCAGCCCTAATCCCATTTCACTACTACTTTACTCAGACCAGATCCCATTTCACTACTACCTTACTCAGACCTGATCCCATTTCACCACTACTATTATCATTGATGCCTTACTCAGACCTAATCCCATTTCACTACTACCTTCCTCAGACCTAATCCCATTTCACTACTACTTTACTCAGACCAGATCCCATTTCACTACTACCTTACTCAGACCTGATCCCATTTCACCACTACTATTATCATTGATGCCTTACTCAGACCTAATCCCATTTCACTACTACCTTCCTCAGACCTAATCCCATTTCACTACTACCTTCCTCAGACCTAATCCCATTTCACTACTACCTTCCTCAGACCTAATCCCATTTCACTACTACTTTACTCAGACCTGATCCCATTTCATCACTACTATTATCATTGATGCCTTACTCAGCCCTGATCCCATTTCACTACTACCTTACTCAGACCTAATCCCATTTCACTACTACTTTACTCAGACCTAATCCCATTTCACTACTACCTTACTCAGACCTAATCCCATTTCACTACTACCTTACTCAGCCCTGATCCCATTTCATCACTACTATTATCATTGATCCCTTACTCAGACCTGATCCCATTTCACCACTACTATTATCATTGATGCCTTACTCAGACCTAATCCCATTTCACTACTACCTTACTCAGACCTGATCCCATTTCACCACTACCTTACTCAGACCTGATCCCATTTCACTACTACTTTACTCAGACCTAATCCCATTTCACTACTACCTTACTCAGATCTAATCCCATTTCACTTCTACCTTCCTCAAACCTAATCCCATTTCACTACTACCTTACTCAGACCTGATCCAATTTCACTACTACTACCATTATAATTTATGCTTTACTCAGATCCAATCCCATTTCACTACTACCTTCCTCAGACCTAATCCCATTTCACGACTACTTTACTCAGAACTGATCCCATTTCACTACTACCTTACTCAGACCTAATCCCATTTCACTACTACCTTCCTCAGACCTAATCCCATTTCACTACTACCTTCCTCAGACCTAATCCCATTTCACTACTACTTTACTCAGACCTGATCCCATTTCACTACTACCTTCCTCAGACCTGATCCCATTTCATCACTACTATTATCATTGATGCCTTACTCAGCCCTGATCCCATTTCACTACTACCTTACTCAGACCTAATCCCATTTCACTACTACCTTCCTCAGACCTAATCCCATTTCACTACTACCTTACTCAGACCTGATCCCATTTCATCACTACTATTATCATTGATGCCTTACTCAGCCCTGATCCCATTTCACTACTACCTTACTCAGACCTAATCCCATTTCACTACTACCTTACTCAGACCTAATCCCATTTCACTACTACCTTACTCAGACCTAATCCCATTTCACTACTACCTTACTCAGCCCTGATCCCATTTCATCACTACTATTATCATTGATGCCTTACTCAGACCTGATCCCATTTCACCACTACTATTATCATTGATGCCTTACTCAGCCCTGATCCCATTTCACTACTACCTTACTCAGACCTAATCCCATTTCACTACTACCTTACTCAGACCTAATCCCATTTCACTACTACCTTCCTCAGACCTAATCCCATTTCACTACTACTTTACTCAGACCTGATCCCATTTCACCACTACTATTATCATTGATGCCTTACTCAGACATAATCCCATTTCACTACTACCTTCCTCAGACCTAATCCCATTTCACTACTACCTTCCTCAGACCTAATCCCATTTCACTACTACCTTCCTCAGACCTAATCCCATTTCACTACTACCTTACTCAGACCTGATCCCATTTCACTACTACTACCATTATAATTTATGCTTTACTCAGATCCAATCCCATTTCACTACTACCTTCCTCAGACCTAATCCCATTTCACTACTACCTTACTCAGACCTGATCCCAATTCAATCACCACTATTATCATTGATGCCTTACTCAGCCCTGATCCCATTTCACTACTACCTTACTCAGACCTAATCCCATTTCACTACTACCTTACTCAGACCTAATCCCATTTCACTACTACCTTACTCAGACCTGATCCCATTTCACCACTACTATTATCATTGATGCCTTACTCAGACCTAATCCCATTTCACTACTACCTTCCTCAGACCTAATCCCATTTCACTACTACCTTCCTCAGACCTAATCCCATTTCACTACTACCTTACTCAGACCTGATCCCATTTCATCACTACTATTATCATTGATGCCTTACTCAGACCTAATCCCATTTCACTACTACCTTACTCAGACCTGATCCCATTTAACCACTATTATCATTGATTCCTTACTCAGACCTAATCCTATTTCACTACTACCTTACTCAGAACTAATCCCATTTCACTACTACCTTACTCAGACCTAATCCCATTTCACTACTTCCTTCCTCAGACCTAATCCCATTTCACTACTACCTTACTCAGAACTGATCCCATTTCACTACTACCTTACTCAGACCTGATCCCATTTCACAACTACTTTACTCAGACCTAATCCCATTTCACTACTACCTTACTCAGCCCTGATTCCATTTCACCACTACTATTATCATTGATGCCTTACTCAGCCCTGATCCCATTTCACCACTACTATTATCATTGATGCCTTACTCAGCCCTGATCCCATTTCACTACTACTATTATCATTGATGCCTTACTCAGCCCTGATCCCATTTCACCACTACTATTATCATTGATACCTTACTCAGCCCTGATCCCATTTCACTACTACCTTACTCAGCCCTGATCCCATTTCACCACTACTATTATAATTGATGCCTACTGCTGTTGGGCCACTCTTGTTCTTATATGGAGAGAGCAGAGATGTCATCAGGGCAAAGAGTCTCAAATATAAAATATATTTCGATTTGTTTAACACTTTTTTTGGTTACTACATGATTCCATGTGTTACTTCATAGTAATATACACTGTATATATACACACACCAAGTACACCAACACACTAGAGGTATATATATATATATACACCAAGTACACCAACACACTACAGGTATATATATATATACACCAAGTACACCAACACACTACAGGTATATATATATATACACCAAGTACACCAACACACTACAGGTATATATATATACACCAAGTACACCAACACACTACAGGTATATATATATATATATACACCAAGTACACCAACACACTACAGGTATATATATATATATATATATATACACACCAACACACTACAGGTATATATATATATACACCAAGTACACCAACACACTACAGGTATATATATATATATATACACCAAGTACACCAACACACTACAGGTATATATATATACACCAAGTACACCAACACACTACAGGTATATATATATACACCAAGTACACCAACACACTACAGGTATATATATATATACACACCAAGTACACCAACACACTACAGGTATATATATATACACCAAGTACACCAACACACAACAGGTATATATATATATATATATACCAAGTACACCCACACACTACAGGTATATATATATATATACACCAAGTACACCAACACACTACAGGTATATATATATATACACCAAGAACACCAACACACTACAGCTATATATATATATACACCAAGAACACCAACACACTACAGGTATATATATATATATATATATATACACACCAAGTACACCAACACACTACAGGTATATATATATACACCAAGTACACCAACACACTACAGGTATATATATATATACACACCAAGTACACCAACAAACTACAGGTATATATATATACACCAAGTACACCAACACACTACAGGTATATATATATATATATATATACACCAAGTACACCAACACACTACAGGTATATATATATATATATATATATATATATACACACCAAGTACACCAACACACTACAGGTATATATATATATATATATATATACACCAAGTACACCAACACACTACAGGTATATACACCAAAACGGTCATGCTGGAGGATGTTGCAGGCAGCAGAACGTTCTCCACGGCGTCTCCAGACTGTCACGTCTGTCACATGTGCTCAGTGTGAACCTGCTTTCATCTGTGAAGAGCACAGGGCGCCAGTGGCGAATTTGCCAATCTTGGTGTTCTCTGGCAAATGCCAAATGTCCTGCACGGTGTTGGGCTGTAAGCACAACCCCCACCTGTGGACGTCGGGCCCTCATACCACCCTCATGGAGTCTGCTCAAACGGTCAGAAACAGACACATGCACGTTTGTGGCCTGCTGGAGGTCATTTTGCAGGGTTCTGGCAGTGCTCCTCCTGCTCCTCCTTGCACAAAGGCGGAGGTAGCGGTCCTGATGCTGGGTTGTTGCCCTCCTCCACGTCTCCTGATGTACTGGCCTGTCTCCTGGTAGCGCCTCCATTCTCTGTACACTACGCTGACAGACACAGCAAACCTTCTTGCCACAGCTCGCATTGATGTGTCATCCTGGATGAGCTGCACTACCTGAGCCACTTGTGTGGGTTGTAAACTCCTTCTCATGCTACCACTAGTGAAAGCACCGCCAGCATTCAAAAGTGACCAAAACATCAGCCAGGAAGCATAGGAACTGAGAAGTGGTCTGTGGTCCCCACCTGCAGAACCACTCCTTTATTGGGGGTGTCTTGCTAATTGCCTATAATTTACACCTGTTGTCTATTCCATTTGCACAACAGCATGTGAAATGTATTGTCAATCAGTGTTGCTTCCTAAGTGGACAATTTGATTTCACAGAAGTGTGATTGACTTGGAGTTACATTGTGTTGTTTAAGTGTTCCCTTTATTTTTTTGAGCAGTGTATATTACAGCCTTATTCTAAAATGGATTAAATAGTTTATTTTTCTCATCAATCTACACACAATACCCCGTAATGACATCACAATACCCCGTAATGACATCACAATACCCCATAATGACATCACAATGCCCCATAATGACATCACAATGCCCCATAATGACATCACAATGCCCCATAATGACCTCTGTCATTGCCAACAAAGGGTATATAACAAAGTATTGAGATAAACTTTTGGTAAATAACAAATACTTATTTTCCACCATAATTTGCAAATAAATTCATTAAAAATCCTACAATGTGATTTTCTGTATTTTATTTTCTCATTTTGTCTGTCATAGTTGAAGTGTACCTATGATGAAAATTACAGGCCTCTCACATCTTTTTAAGTGGGAGAACTTGCACAATTGGTGGCTGACTAAATACTTTTTTGCCCCACTGTATGTGATTCTCCATTCAGTAGAGGAGCAACAGTCTCTCTCCCTCCTCCCCTCCCTCTACCCCACCTCTCAGCTGTGCCTGGTACTACCAACCAGTCTATCACAGCAAGCTGAAAGACATGACACACACACACACACAACAGAGATCTACAACTGAATTAATGGAACATGATGACATGAGAACACCAGACTGAAGGACTGACCAACTAGGATGTGTTCTCTACAATATCTCTAGATGTGCGGACGGAAATAATTTCCTTCTCCTCACATAACGTTACCTACCTCACACTCCTCAGACAGAGACAGAGAGAGAGAGAGACAGACAGACGGAGAGACAGACAGACAGAGAGACAGACAGAGGGACAGAGAGATAGATAGAGACAGAAAGAGAGAGACATAGACAGAGAGAGACAGACAGAAAGAGAGACAGAGAGAAAGAGAGACAGAGACAGAGAGAATGAGAGAGAGAGAGACACAGAATGAGAGAGAGAGAGAGAGAGAGAGAGAGAGAGAGAGAGAGAGAGAGAGAGACAGAGACAGAGACAGAGACAGAGAGAAAGACAGACAGAAAGAGAGACAGAGACAGAGAGAGACAGACAGAGAGAAAGGAGCATGTGTACAGGGCTGGTAAAGGATACATCTTGATGGCTCCAGACTTGGTCCCGATGGCCATGAGCTGCAGCTGGGGGTCAAAGGCCAAAGCACAGGGCTGGTGGGGGAACCCATGTTCCACGGTCTGATGGAGGGAGAAACAGAGAGGGGTTACTCAGAGGAAGACAGGAACGGAGAGGAAGACAGGAACGGAGAGGAGGACAGAGAGGGGTTACTCAGAGGAACAGCATTGACTACAGGACAGAGAGAGAAACAAACTGACAGCATTGACTACAGGACAGAGAGAGAAACAAACTGACAGTATTGACTACAGGATAGAGAGAAACAGACTGACAGCATTGACTACAGGACAGAGAGAAACAAACTGACAGCATTGACTACAGGACAGAGAGAAACACACTGACAGCATTGACTACAGGACAGAGAGAGAAACAAACTGACAGCATTGACTACAGGACAGAGAGAGAAACAAACTGACAGCATTGACTACAGGACAGAGAGAGAAACAAACTGACAGCATTGACTACAGGACAGAGAGAGAAACAAACTGACAGCATTGACTACAGGACAGAGAGAGAAACAAACTGACAGCATTGACTACAGGACAGAGAGAGAAACAAACTGACAGCATTGACTACAGGACAGAGAGAAACACACTGACAGCATTGACTACAGGACAGAGAGAGAAACACACTGACAGCATTGACTACAGGACAGAGAGAGAAACACTGACAACATTGACTACAGGACAGAGAGAGAAACACTGACAGCATTGACTACAGGACAGAGAGAGAAACAGACTGACAGCATTGACTACAGGACAGAGAGAGAAACAGACTGACAGCATTGACTACAGGACAGAGAAACAGACTGACAGCATTGACTACAGGACAGAGAGAGAAACACACTGACAGCATTGACTACAGGACAGAGAGAAACAAACTGACAGCATTGACTACAGGACAGAGAGAAACACACTGACAGCATTGACTACAGGACAGAGAGAAACAAACTGACAGCATTGACTACAGGACAGAGAGAGAAACAAACTAACAGACTGACAGCATTGACTACAGGACAGAGAGAAACAAACTGACAGCATTGACTACAGGACAGTGAGAGAAACAAACTGACAGCATTGACTACAGGACAGAGAGAGAAACAAACTGACAGCATTGACTACAGGACAGAGAGAGAAACAGACTGACAGCATTGACTACAGGACAGAGAGAGAAACAAACTGACAGCATTGACTACAGGACAGTGAGAAACAAACTGACAGCATTGACTACAGGACAGAGAGAAACAAACTGACAGCATTGACTACAGGACAGAGAGAAACAAACTGACAGCATTGACTACAGGACAGAGAGAAACAAACTGACAGCATTGACTACAGGACAGAGAGAGAAACAAACTGACAGCATTGACTACAGGACAGAGAGAAACAAACTGACAGCATTGACTACAGGACAGAGAGAAACAAACTGACAGCATTGACTACAGGACAGAGAGAAACAAACTGACAGCATTGACTACAGGACAGAGAGAGAAACAAACTGACAGCATTGACTACAGGACAGAGAGAGAAACAAACTAACAGCATTGACTACAGGACAGAGAGAAACACTGACAGCATTGACTACAGGACAGAGAGAGAAACAGACTGACAGCATTGACTACAGGACAGAGAGAAACAGACTGACAGCATTGACTACAGGACAGAGAAACAGACTGACAGCATTGACTACAGGACAGAGAGAGAAACACACTGACAGCATTGACTACAGGACAGAGAGAAACAAACTGACAGCATTGACTACAGGACAGTGAGAAACAAACTGACAGCATTGACTACAGGACAGAGAGAGAAACAAACTGACAGCATTGACTACAGGACAGTGAGAAACAAACTGACAGCATTGACTACAGGACAGAGAGAGAAACAAACTAACAGACTGACAGCATTGACTACAGGACAGAGAGAAACAAACTAACAGCATTGACTACAGGACAGTGAGAAACAAACTGACAGCATTGACTACAGGACAGAGAGAGAAACAAACTGACAGCATTGACTACAGGACAGAGAGAAACAAACTGACAGCATTGACTACAGGACAGAGAGAGAAACAAACTGACAGCATTGACTACAGGACAGAGAGAGAAACAAACTGACAGCATTGACTACAGGACAGTGAGAAACAAACTGACAGCATTGACTACAGGATAGAGAGAGAAACAGACTGACAGCATTGACTACAGGACAGAGAAACAGACTGACAGCATTGACTACAGGACAGAGAGAGAAACACACTGACAGCATTGACTACAGGACAGAGAGAAACAAACTGACAGACTGACAGCATTGACTACAGGACAGAGAGAAACAAACTAACAGCATTGACTACAGGACAGTGAGAAACAAACTGACAGCATTGACTACAGGACAGAGAGAGAAACAAACTGACAGCATTGACTACAGGACAGAGAGAAACAAACTGACAGCATTGACTACAGGACAGAGAGAGAAACAAACTGACAGCATTGACTACAGGACAGAGAGAGAAACAAACTGACAGCATTGACTACAGGACAGAGAGAGAAACAAACTGACAGCATTGACTACAGGACAGTGAGAAACAAACTGACAGCATTGACTACAGGACAGAGAGAAACAAACTGACAGCATTGACTACAGGACAGAGAGAAACAAACTGACAGCATTGACTACAGGACAGAGAGAGAAACATACTGACAGCATTGACTACAGGACAGAGAGAAACAAACTGACAGCATTGACTACAGGACAGAGAGAAACAAACTGACAGCATTGACTACAGGACAGAGAGAGAAACATACTGACAGCATTGACTACAGGACAGAGAGAGGAACAAACTGACAGCATTGACTACAGGTCAGAGAGAAACAAACTAACAGCATTGACTACAGGACAGAGAGAAACAAACTGACAGCATTGACTACAGGACAGAGAGAGAAACAAACTGACAGCATTGACTACAGGACAGAGAGAGAAACAGACTGACAGCATTGACTACAGGACAGAGAAACAGACTGACAGCATTGACTACAGGACAGAGAGAGAAACACACTGACAGCATTGACTACAGGACAGAGAGAAACAAACTGACAGCATTGACTACAGGACAGAGAGAGAAACAAACTAACAGACTGACAGCATTGACTACAGGACAGAGAGAAACAAACTAACAGCATTGACTACAGGACAGAGAGAAACAAACTAACAGCATTGACTACAGGACAGAGAGAAACAAACTAACAGCATTGACTACAGGACAGAGAGAGAAACAAACTGACAGCATTGACTACAGGACAGAGAGAAACAAACTGACAGCATTGACTACAGGACAGAGAGAAACAAACTGACAGCATTGACTACAGGACAGAGAGAGAAACAAACTGACAGCATTGACTACAGGACAGAGAGAGAAACAAACTGACAGCATTGACTACAGGACAGAGAGAAACAAACTGACAGCATTGACTACAGGACAGAGAGAAACAAACTGACAGCATTGACTACAGGACAGAGAGAGAAACAAACTGACAGCATTGACTACAGGACAGAGAGAGAAACAAACTGACAGCATTGACTACAGGACAGAGAGAAACAGACTGACAGCATTGACTACAGGACAGAGAGAAACAAACTGACAGCATTGACTACAGGACAGAGAGAGAAACAGACTGACAGCATGGACTACAGGACAGAGATAAACAAACTGACAGCATTGACTACAGGACAGAGAGAAACAGACTGACAGCATTGACTACAGGACAGAGAGAAACAAACTAACAGCATTGACTACAGGACAGAGAGAGAAACAAACGGACAGCATTGACTACAGGACAGAGAGAAACAAACTGACAGCATTGACTACAGGACAGAGAGAGAAACAAACTGACAGCATTGACTACAGGACAGAGAGAGAAACAAACTGACAGCATTGACTACAGGACAGAGAGAAACAAACTGACAGCATTGACTACAGGACAGAGAGAAACAAACTGACAGCATTGACTACAGGACAGAGAGAAACAAACTGACAGCATTGACTACAGGACAGAGAGAGAAACAAACTGACAGCATTGACTACAGGACAGAGAGAAACAAACTGACAGCATTGACTACAGGACAGAGAGAAACAGACTGACAGCATTGACTACAGGACAGAGAGAAACAAACTGACAGCATTGACTACAGGACAGAGAGAGAAACAGACTGACAGCATTGACTACAGGACAGAGAGAGAAACACACTGACAGCATTGACTACAGGACAGAGAGAAACAAACTGACAGGTAAACACACACCCCCTCTAACAAACTGTCCAATGTAGAGTTTGAATTGTGTGTTCTGGGTAAGGGGTGTTTTTGGTGAGGGGTAGGTAAACACACACCCCCTCACCTCTAACCAGCGGCCACAGCAGGACTGGGTCTGTAAGGAACCACCCGTGACAGTCGGCAGCTGCCAAATCCCTGGCTGCTATGGAGAGCAGGGGGGTATGTTGTGTGTGTGTGTGTGTGTGTGTGTGTGTGTGTGTGTCAGTGTGCCGTTAGAGCCCACAGCGTTTGGTTCCACAATGACACACACATATCATCCATCTCCTGTTGATCTGTGAATCTTCCATGTAATCAAGCTATTAAATGATACGTGTTCGCCTACAGGCCTGTATGGCCTGCTGTTGACTGTTCCTTACGTTACAACACTCAGAAACAATGGACCCATCACGACACCCGCAGTCTGTTCTGGTTCATATAGGAACACCTGCAGAGCCTGAAGTCTGTACCCCCGTCAACTTTGAGAACTAATCATGGATGTCCTAAATGTTGGGGAATGTCGGATAACTGTGGTCTCGGTGAAGAAATTAAAACAATAGTAGGCCCTTTTTCTGTTTTCACAGGCAAAATACGCAAACATGACATTCCTGAGACTTTCAACATGGAAGAAAAGTTTAACGGTTGTAAAACAGTCAGATCGGGTTGAATAATGGTCCTCTCTCTTTAGATAATCTGGTATCAATTCACCAAAACATTTTCGACAAGTGTTGGGTTTGAACAGAGCATATAGCATCAAGGCAGTAACGGGTAGAAGAAGTTGTTGTTGTTAGTTTGAACAGGCCGACACAGCGGCGGGGGGGTTGAAAACTATTATGTAGCTACTGACTGGTCGTGAAAACGAGTTGCATTCCAACGCGGAGACCTCCGCGACATCATTCCTCTGATACATCTACACACACATTCTGCGGGTTGGTTGGTTTGGAGGAACGACGAGACGAGGGCAGAAGACAGGAGGGACAGACGAGAGGATGGACAGAGAGGATGGCAAACGAGACGACCACAGAAAAGAGGAGGACAGAGGAGAGGAGGGCAAACGAGACGAGGACAGAAGAGAGGAGGAACGATGAGAGGAGGGGTTCTGCATACTCGCCACCGAGATCCGCTGTTCCCCCCAAAACCCCATTTTCCTGCAGTCGGCGGGTTGGGTCTTATTTTGGGGGGGAGGTCTGTGTTACTTTACCTTGTTGAAGGCGAACAATTCCTGTTTAATTTTCTCTCTCTGTGGGTCGTTGCCCTGCCGACGGAACCTAAACTTCATCATCGTGCGTCCCGGGCAGCGGAGAGGGTCGTTTCCCGGAGCGGTGGATTCCTGGGCGGTTTAATAAATGCGGAGGAACAATGTGGCGAGGATCCTTCCTACCATGCAGCTTGCAGCGGTGCTTTCTATTCTGTTCAGTGGGGCAGCAGCTCTCTGCCTGTCTATCCGACTCACAGTACCGTTCTCCTAGCAGCAGGAAATTATGCCTGCATCTTTTATTAAATAAGAGTCCCCCTGCAAAGACATGCTAAACTTTGGGAATATCGATTTTTTTTTCTTCACTTTACTGCAGTACACAGTAGCGGTGCGTGGGTAACATCACTGGCCAAGCCAGAAAAAAGCTATATTCCACCCTATGTGTTGTGATAATTGTGTTGTTTGCTCTATAATTAGTTTATATGCCTTGACACCGTGATATATAGACCTAAAGGCAGAGATATCGTGATATATAGACCTAAAGGCCTTGACACAGTGAAATATAGACCTAAAGGCCTTGACACCGTGATATATAGACCTAAAGGCCTTGACACAGTGATATATAGACCTAAAGGCAGAGACACAGTGATATATAGACCTAAAGGCCTTGACACTGTGATATATAGACCTAAAGGCCTTGACACAGTGATATATAGACCTAAAGGCCTTGACACAGTGATATATAGACCTAAAGGCCTTGACACAGTGATATATAGACCTAAAGGCCTTGACACAGTGAAATATAGACCTAAAGGCCTTGACACAGTGATATATAGACCTAAAGGCCTTGACACAGTGAAATATAGACCTAAAGGCCTTGACACCGTGATATATAGACCCAAAGGCCTTGACACCGTGATATATAGACCTAAATGCAGAGACACTGTGATATATAGACCTAAAGGCCTTGACACCGTGATATATAGACCTAAAGGCCTTGACACAGTGATATATAGACCTAAATGCAGAGACACAGTGATATATAGACCTAAAGGCCTTGACACCGTGATATATAGACCTAAAGGCCTTGACACAGTGATATATAGACCTAAATGCAGAGACACAGTGATATATAGACCTAAAGGCCTTGACACAGTGATATATAGACCTAAAGGCCTTGACACAGTGATATATAGACCTAAAGACCTTGACACAGTGATATATAGACCTAAATGCAGAGACACAGTGATATATAGACCTAAAGGCAGAGACACAGTGATATATAGACCTAAAGGCCTTGACACAGTGATATATAGACCTAAAGGCAGAGACACAGTGATATATAGACCTAAAGGCCTTGACACCGTGATATATAGACCTAAAGGCAGAGACACAGTGATATATAGACCTAAAGGCCTTGACACAGTGATATATAGACCTAAAGGCCTTGACACTGTGATATATAGACCTAAAGGCAGAGACACAGTGATATATAGACCTAAAGGCCTTGACACAGTGATATATAGACCTAAAGGCCTTGACACAGTGATATATAGACCTAAAGGCAGAGACACAGTGATATATAGACCTAAAGGCCTTGACACAGTGATATATAGACCTAAAGGCAGAGACACAGTGATATATAGACCTAAAGGCCTTGACACAGTGATATATAGACCTAAAGGCCTTGACACTGTGATATATAGACCTAAAGGCAGAGACACAGTGATATATAGACCTAAAGGCCTTGACACAGTGATATATAGACCTAAAGGCCTTGACACAGTGATATATAGACCTAAAGGCAGAGACACAGTGATATATAGACCTAAAGGCCTTGACACAGTGATATATAGACCTAAAGGCCTTGACACAGTGATATATAGACCTAAAGACCTTGACACAGTGATATATAGACCTAAATGCAGAGACACAGTGATATATAGACCTAAAGGCAGAGACACAGTGATATATAGACCTAAAGGCCTTGACACAGTGATATATAGACCTAAAGGCAGAGACACAGTGATATATAGACCTAAAGGCCTTGACACAGTGATATATAGACCTAAAGGCCTTGACACAGTGAAATATAGACCTAAAGGCAGAGACACAGTGATATATAGACCTAAAGGCCTTGACACTGTGATATATAGACCTAAAGGCAGAGACACAGTGATATATAGACCTAAAGGCCTTGACACAGTGATATATAGACCTAAAGGCCTTGACACAGTGATATATAGACCTAAAGGCCTTGACACAGTGATATATAGACCTAAAGGCAGAGACACAGTGATATATAGACCTAAAGGCCTTGACACAGTGATATATAGACCTAAAGGCCTTGACACCGTGATATATAGACCTAAAGGCAGAGACACAGTGATATATAGACCTAAAGGCCTTGACACAGTGATATATAGACCTAAAGGCCTTGACACAGTGATATATAGACCTAAATGCAGAGACACAGTGATATATAGACCTAAAGGCCTTGACACAGTGATATATAGACCTAAAGGCCTTGACACAGTGATATATAGACCTAAAGGCCTTGACACAGTGATATATAGACCTAAAGGCCTTGACACAGTGATATATAGACCTAAAGGCAGAGACACAGTGATATATAGACCTAAAGGCCTTGACACAGTGATATATAGACCTAAAGGCCTTGACACAGTGATATATAGACCTAAAGGCAGAGACACAGTGATATATAGACCTAAATGCAGAGACACAGTGATATATAGACCTAAAGGCAGAGACACAGTGATATATAGACCTAAATGCTAAGTGCTGCTCACATACAGTCCTCCTCCAGTGTATTGTATAGGGGGCTATGGAGGGGTGGAGCAGGAAGTGCTGCTCACACACAGTCCTCCTCCAGTGTATTGTATAGGGGGCTATGGAGGGGTGGAGCAGGAAGTGCTGCTCACACACAGTCCCCCTCCAGTGTATTGTATAGGGGGCTATGGAGGGGTGGAGCAGGAAGTGCTGCTCGATATGTACCACACACAGTCCCACTCCAGTGTATTGTATAGGGGGCTATGGAGGCCTGGAGAAGGAAGTGCTGCTCGATATGTACCACACACAGTCCCACTCCAGTGTATTGTATAGGGGGCTATGGAGGCCTGGAGAAGGAGGTGCTGCTCGATATGTACCACACACAGTCCCACTCCAGTGTATTGTATAGGGGGCTATGGAGGGGTGGAGAAGGAAGTGTTGCTCACACACAGTCCTCCTTCAAAACCGACCGTAATTGGTTAGTAGAGACCCTAACTGAGTGATTCCCATTTTAACTGAGACAGGTAGAAAAGGTTTCTCTACAACCCAATATTCTCAACATACCAGTGTATTGTATAGGGGTCTATGGAGACATACCAGTGTATTGTATAGGGGTCTATGGAGACATACCAGTGTATTGTATAGGGGTCTATATACCAGTGTATTGTATAGGGGTCTATATACCAGTGTATTGTATAGGGGTCTATATACCAGTGTATTGTATAGGGGTCTATATACCAGTGTATTGCATAGGGGTCTATGGAGACATACCAGTGTATTGCATAGGGGTCTATGGAGACATACCAGTGTATTGTATAGGGGTCTATGGAGACATACCAGTGTATTGTATAGGGGTCTATATACCAGTGTATTGTATAGGGGTCTATATACCAGTGTATTGTATAGGGGTCTATATACCAGTGTATTGTATAGGGGTCTATATACCAGTGTATTGTATAGGGGTCTATGGAGACATACCAGTGTATTGTATAGGGGTCTATATACCAGTGTATTGTATAGGGGTCTACGGAAACATACCAGTGTATTGTATAGGGGTCTATATACCAGTGTATTGTATAGGGGTCTATATACCAGTGTATTGTATAGGGGTCTATATACCAGTGTATTGTATAGGGGTCTATATACCAGTGTATTGTATAGGGGTCTATATACCAGTGTATTGTATAGGGGTCTATATACCAGTGTATTGTATAGGGGTCTATGGAGACATACCAGTGTATTGTATAGGGGTCTATATACCAGTGTATTGTATAGGGGTCTATATACCAGTGTATTGTATAGGGGTCTATATACCAGTGTATTGTATAGGGGTCTATGGAGACATACCAGTGTATTGTATAGGGGTCTATATACCAGTGTATTGTATAGGGGTCTATATACCAGTGTATTATATAGGGGTCTATATACCAGTGTATTGTATAGGGGTCTATATACCAGTGTATTGTATAGGGGTCTATATACCAGTGTATTGTATAGGGGTCTATGGAGACATACCAGTGTATTGTATAGGGGTCTATATACCAGTGTATTGTATAGGGGTCTATATACCAGTGTATTGTATAGGGGTCTATATACCAGTGTATTGTATAGGGGTCTATATACCAGTGTATTGTATAGGGGTCTATATACCAGTGTATTGTATAGGGGTCTATATACCAGTGTATTGTATAGGGGTCTATATACCAGTGTATTGTATAGGGGTCTATATACCAGTGTATTGTATAGGGGTCTATATACCAGTGTATTGTATAAACATACCAGTGTATTGTATAGGGGTCTATATACCAGTGTATTGTATAGGGGTCTATATACCAGTGTATTGTATAGGGGTCTATGGAGACATACCAGTGTATTGTATAGGGGTCTATATACCAGTGTATTGTATAGGGGTCTATATACCAGTGTATTGTATAGGGGTCTATATACCAGTGTATTGTATAGGGGTCTATATACCAGTGTATTGTATAGGGGTCTATATACCAGTGTATTGTATAGGGGTCTATATACCAGTGTATTGTATAGGGGTCTATGGAGACATACCAGTGTATTGTATAGGGGTCTATGGAGACATACCAGTGTATTGTATAGGGGTCTATGGAGACATACCAGTGTATTGTATAGGGGTCTATGGAGACATACCAGTGTATTGTATAGGGGTCTATGGAGACATACCAGTGTATTGTATAGGGGTCTATATACCAGTGTATTGTATAGGGGTTTATATACCAGTGTATTGTATAGGGGTCTATGGAGACATACCAGTGTATTGTATAGGGGTCTATATACCAGTGTATTGTATAGGGGTCTATATACCAGTGTATTGTATAGGGGTCTATATACCAGTGTATTGTATAGGGGTCTATACCCAGTGTATTGTATAGGGGTCTATGGAGACATACCAGTGTATTGTATAGGGGTCTATGGAGACATACCAGTGTATTGTATAGGGAGGGGTCTATATACCAGTGTATTGTATAGGGGTCTATATACCAGTGTATTGTATAGGGGTCTATATACCAGTGTATTGTATAGGGGTCTATATACCAGTGTATTGTATAGGGGTCTATATACCAGTGTATTGTATAGGGTCTATATACCAGTGTATTGTATAGGGGTCTATATACCAGTGTATTGTATAGGGGTCTATATACCAGTGTATTGTATAGGGGTCTATGGAGACATACCAGTGTATTGTATAGGGGTCTATGGAGACATACCAGTGTATTGTATAGGGGTCTATGGAGACATACCAGTGTATTGTATAGGGGTCTATGGAGACATACCAGTGTATTGTATAGGGGTCTATGGAGACATACCAGTGTATTGTATAGGGAGGGGTCTATATACCAGTGTATTGTATAGGGGTCTATATACCAGTGTATTGTATAGGGGTCTATATACCAGTGTATTGTATAGGGGTCTACGGAAACATACCAGTGTATTGTATAGGGGTCTATATACCAGTGTATTGTATAGGGGTCTATATACCAGTGTATTGTATAGGGGTCTATGGAGACATACCAGTGTATTGTATAGGGGTCTATGGAGACATACCAGTGTATTGTATAGGGAGGGGTCTATATACCAGTGTATTGTATAGGGGTCTATATACCAGTGTATTGTATAGGGGTCTATATACCAGTGTATTGTATAGGGGTCTATATACCAGTGTATTGTATAGGGGTCTATATACCAGTGTATTGTATAGGGGTCTACGGAAACATACCAGTGTATTGTATAGGGGTCTATATACCAGTGTATTGTATAGGGGTCTATATACCAGTGTATTGTATAGGGGTCTATGGAGACATACCAGTGTATTGTATAGGGGTCTATATACCAGTGTATTGTATAGGGGTCTATATACCAGTGTATTGTATAGGGGTCTATATACCAGTGTATTGTATAGGGGTCTATATACCAGTGTATTGTATAGGGGTCTATGGAGACATACCAGTGTATTGTATAGGGGTCTATGGAGACATACCAGTGTATTGTATAGGGGTCTATGGAGACATACCAGTGTATTGTATAGGGGTCTATGGAGACATACCAGTGTATTGTATAGGGGTCTATGGAGACATACCAGTGTATTGTATAGGGAGGGGTCTATATACCAGTGTATTGTATAGGGGTCTATATACCAGTGTATTGTATAGGGGTCTATATACCAGTGTATTGTATAGGGGTCTATATACCAGTGTATTGTATAGGGGTCTATATACCAGTGTATTGTATAGGGGTCTATATACCAGTGTATTGTATAGGGGTCTATATACCAGTGTATTGTATAGGGGTCTATATACCAGTGTATTGTATAGGGGTCTATATACCACTGTATTGTATAGGGGTCTATATACCAGTGTATTGTATAGGGGTCTATATACCAGTGTATTGTATAGGGGTCTATATACCAGTGTATTGTATAGGGGTCTATATACCAGTGTATTGTATAGGGGTCTATATACCAGTGTATTGTATAGGGGTCTATATACCAGTGTATTGCATAGGGGTCTATGGAGACATACCAGTGTATTGCATAGGGGTCTATGGAGACATACCAGTGTATTGTATAGGGGTCTATGGAGACATACCAGTGTATTGTATAGGGGTCTATATACCAGTGTATTGTATAGGGGTCTATATACCAGTGTATTGTATAGGGGTCTATATACCAGTGTATTGTATAGGGGTCTATGGAGACATACCAGTGTATTGTATAGGGGTCTATATACCAGTGTATTGTATAGGGGTCTATATACCAGTGTATTGTATAACATACCAGTGTATTGTATAGGGGTCTATATACCAGTGTATTGTATAGGGGTCTATATACCAGTGTATTGTATAGGGGTCTATATACCAGTGTATTGTATAGGGGTCTATATACCAGTGTATTGTATAGGGGTCTATATACCAGTGTATTGTATAGGGGTCTATATACCAGTGTATTGTATAGGGGTCTATGGAGACATACCAGTGTATTGTATAGGGGTCTATATACCAGTGTATTGTATAGGGGTCTATATACCAGTGTATTGTATAGGGGTCTATATACCAGTGTATTGTATAGGGGTCTATGGAGACATACCAGTGTATTGTATAGGGGTCTATATACCAGTGTATTGTATAGGGGTCTATATACCAGTGTATTGTATAGGGGTCTATATACCAGTGTATTGTATAGGGGTCTATATACCAGTGTATTGTATAGGGGTCTACGGAAACATACCAGTGTATTGTATAGGGGTCTATATACCAGTGTATTGTATAGGGGTCTATATACCAGTGTATTGTATAGGGGTCTATGGAGACATACCAGTGTATTGTATAGGGGTCTATATACCAGTGTATTGTATAGGGGTCTATATACCAGTGTATTGTATAGGGGTCTATATACCAGTGTATTGTATAGGGGTCTATATACCAGTGTATTGTATAGGGGTCTATATACCAGTGTATTGTATAGGGGTCTATATACCAGTGTATTGTATAGGGGTCTATGGAGACATACCAGTGTATTGTATAGGGGTCTATGGAGACATACCAGTGTATTGTATAGGGGTCTATGGAGACATACCAGTGTATTGTATAGGGGTCTATGGAGACATACCAGTGTATTGTATAGGGGTCTATAGAGACATACCAGTGTATTGTATAGGGAGGGGTCTATATACCAGTGTATTGTATAGGGGTCTATGGAGACATACCAGTGTATTGTATAGGGGTCTATATACCAGTGTATTGTATAGGGGTCTATATACCAGTGTATTGTATAGGGGTCTATGGAGACATACCAGTGTATTGTATAGGGGTCTATATACCAGTGTATTGTATAGGGGTCTATATACCAGTGTATTGTATAGGGGTCTATGGAGACATACCAGTGTATTGTATAGGGGTCTATGGAGACATACCAGTGTATTGTATAGGGGTCTATGGAGACATACCAGTGTATTGTATAGGGGTCTATGGAGACATACCAGTGTATTGTATAGGGGTCTATGGAGACATACCAGTGTATTGTATAGGGAGGGGTCTATATACCAGTGTATTGTATAGGGGTCTATATACCAGTGTATTGTATAGGGGTCTATATACCAGTGTATTGTATAGGGGTCTATATACCAGTGTATTGTATAGGGGTCTATATACCAGTGTATTGTATAGGGGTCTATATACCAGTGTATTGTATAGGGGTCTATGGAGACATACCAGTGTATTGTATAGGGGTCTATGGAGACATACCAGTGTATTGTATAGGGGTCTATGGAGACATACCAGTGTATTGTATAGGGGTCTATGGAGACATACCAGTGTATTGTATAGGGGTCTATGGAGACATACCAGTGTATTGTATAGGGAGGGGTCTATATACCAGTGTATTGTATAGGGGTCTATATACCAGTGTATTGTATAGGGGTCTATATACCAGTGTATTGTATAGGGGTCTATATACCAGTGTATTGTATAGGGGTCTATATACCAGTGTATTGTATAGGGGTCTATATACCAGTGTATTGTATAGGGGTCTACGGAAACATACCAGTGTATTGTATAGGGGTCTATATACCAGTGTATTGTATAGGGGTCTATATACCAGTGTATTGTATAGGGGTCTATGGAGACATACTAGTGTATTGTATAGGGGTCTATATACCAGTGTATTGTATAGGGGTCTATATACCAGTGTATTGTATAGGGGTCTATATACCAGTGTATTGTATAGGGGTCTATATACCAGTGTATTGTATAGGGGTCTATATACCAGTGTATTGTATAGGGGTCTATATACCAGTGTATTGTATAGGGGTCTATGGAGACATACCAGTGTATTGTATAGGGGTCTATGGATACATACCAGTGTATTGTATAGGGGTCTATGGAGACATACCAGTGTATTGTATAGGGGTCTATGGAGACATACCAGTGTATTGTATAGGGGTCTATGGAGACATACCAGTGTATTGTATAGGGAGGGGTCTATATACCAGTGTATTGTATAGGGGTCTATATACCAGTGTATTGTATAGGGGTCTATATACCAGTGTATTGTATAGGGGTCTATATACCAGTGTATTGTATAGGGGTCTATATACCAGTGTATTGTATAGGGGTCTATATACCAGTGTATTGTATAGGGGTCTATATACCAGTGTATTGTATAGGGGTCTATATACCACTGTATTGTATAGGGGTCTATATACCAGTGTATTGTATAGGGGTCTATATACCAGTGTATTGTATAGGGGTCTATATACCACTGTATTGTATAGGGGTCTATATACCAGTGTATTGTATAGGGGTCTATATACCACTGTATTGTATAGGGGTCTATATACCACTGTATTGTATAGGGGTCTATGGAGACATACCAGTGTATTGTATAGGGGTCTATATACCAGTGTATTGTATAGGGGTCTATATACCAGTGTATTGTATAGGGGTCTATATACCACTGTATTGTATAGGGGTCTATATACCAGTGTATTGTATAGGGGTCTATGGAGACATACCAGTGTATTGTATAGGGGTCTATGGAAACATACCAGTGTATTGTATAGGGGTCTATGGAGACATACCAGTGTATTGTATAGGGGTCTATGGAGACGTACCAGTGTATTGTATAGGGGTCTATATACCAGTGTATTGTATAGGGGTCTATATACCAGTGTATTGTATAGGGGTCTATATACCAGTGTATTGTATAGGGGTCTATATACCACTGTATTGTATAGGGGTCTATATACCAGTGTATTGTATAGGGGTCTATGGAGACATACCAGTGTATTGTATAGGGGTCTATATACCAGTGTATTGTATAGGGGTCTATATACCAGTGTATTGTATAGGGGTCTATATACCAGTGTATTGTATAGGGGTCTATATACCAGTGTATTGTATAGGGGTCTATATACCAGTGTATTGTATAGGGGTCTATATACCAGTGTATTGTATAGGGGTCTATATACCACTGTATTGTATAGGGGTCTATATACCAGTGTATTGTATAGGGGTCTATATACCAGTGTATTGTATAGGGGTCTATATACCACTGTATTGTATAGGGGTCTATATACCAGTGTATTGTATAGGGGTCTATATACCACTGTATTGTATAGGGGTCTATATACCACTGTATTGTATAGGGGTCTATGGAGACATACCAGTGTATTGTATAGGGGTCTATATACCAGTGTATTGTATAGGGGTCTATATACCAGTGTATTGTATAGGGGTCTATATACCACTGTATTGTATAGGGGTCTATATACCAGTGTATTGTATAGGGGTCTATGGAGACATACCAGTGTATTGTATAGGGGTCTATGGAAACATACCAGTGTATTGTATAGGGGTCTATGGAGACATACCAGTGTATTGTATAGGGGTCTATGGAGACGTACCAGTGTATTGTATAGGGGTCTATATACCAGTGTATTGTATAGGGGTCTATATACCAGTGTATTGTATAGGGGTCTATATACCAGTGTATTGTATAGGGGTCTATATACCACTGTATTGTATAGGGGTCTATATACCAGTGTATTGTATAGGGGTCTATGGAGACATACCAGTGTATTGTATAGGGGTCTATATACCAGTGTATTGTATAGGGGTCTATATACCAGTGTATTGTATAGGGGTCTATATACCAGTGTATTGTATAGGGGTCTATATACCAGTGTATTGTATAGGGGTCTATATACCAGTGTCAACATTCTGTTTGTTTTCATACGTTACTTTATTGCCTTTTCTTGTTGGCACAATAAAAGTGGCCATTGATTAAAATCACTATATTTTTTATCAGCTATGAGGGTTAAATGTGGTTACATTGTAACCGAATGGTTGCTGGATCAAATCCCTGAGCTGACAAGGTAAAAATCTGTCGCTCTGCTCCTTTAACAAGGCAGTTAACACACTGTTCCACGGTAGGCCGTCATTGTAAATAAGAATTTGTTCTATTTGCCTAGTTAAATAAAGGTACAAAATATAAAATTCTTATCTACAATGACGGCCAAACCCAGATGACGCTGTGCCAATTGGGAGATCTAATTCTCATCTACAACGACTGCCAAACCCAAATGACGCTGTGCCAATTGTGCTCCTGCCCTACGGGACTCCCAAACACAGCCTGGGATTGAACCGGGGTCTGTAGTGACACCTTAAGACCACTGCGCCACTCGGGAGCTTGATACTTAAGTGTATTTTTAAAACCAAACACTTTTACCAAAGTAGTAATTTACTGGGTGACTTTTACTTGAGTCATTTTCTCTGAAGGTATCTTTACTTCTACTCAAGTATGTCTATTGGATACTTTCCCCACCACTGCTCAGTATTCCCTTTCCCTAATAATACCAATGTTGTAAGACGGTCTTTTATTTTGAAGGTTTACCTCATTACCATACAGAGGGACGTCACCGTTCGTGCTGCTGGCAGAATAGCATTCCTACTGACGCTGCCGGACCACAACAGAGAAGAAGAAGAGGCGAAGCGAGAGGGATAAAACCGGTCCCTAAATCTTTATTCTCCCAGCAGGTGGCGTTTTTTCTGTTGTTGTTGTTGTATGGAGGTCAATGAGTGTTGAATTTGGTTAATGTCTTATTTGTTACGTGTGTTTTATTTGATCGAATAAAAGTTTCGTAATGACTTATTTTTATTTTGTGTAGTGACATAAGTAGGACACGTGCAATCCCGGCAACTCTGAGAGAAAAAAAAACGTTAAATCTGAGGTGTGCCTGGTCTTCAGTAGTTACCATAGTTACCACCTCACAAATTCATAAACCCCCGTTAAATCTGAGGTGTGCCTGCTCTTCAGTAGTTCCCACAAATTCATAAACCCCAGTGGCGATTTTAGCGTGGACATCTTGGTGTTGCAAACCATTTTTTTATGCATGCCTGCAAAGCCACTAAGCAATATATTAATTGGACTATAATGGTGACAACAAACTGCTCAAATCAAATCAAATTGTATTAGTCACATGAACCGAATACAACAGGTGTACTAGACCTCACAGTGAAATGATGACTACAACAGGTGTAGTAGACCTCACAGTGAAATGCTGACTACAACAGGTGTAGTAGACCTCACAGTGAAATGCTGACTACAACAGGTGTAGTAGACCTTACAGTGAAATGCTGAATACAACAGGTGTACTAGACCTCACAGTGAAATGATGAATACAACAGGTGTAGTAGACCTCACAGTGAAATGCTGACTACAACAGGTGTAGTAGACCTTACAGTGAAATGCTGAATACAACAGGTGTAGTAGACCTTACAGTGAAATGATGAATACAACAGGTGTAGTAGACCTTACAGTGAAATGCTGAATACAACAGGTGTAGTAGACCTCACAGTGAAATGATGAATACAACAGGTGTAGTAGACCTTACAGTGAAATGCTGAATACAACAGGTGTAGTAGACCTTACAGTGTACTGCTGAATACAACAGGTGTAGTAGACCTTACAGTGAAATGCTGAATACAACAGGTGTAGGTAGACCTTACAGTGAAATGCTGAATACAACAGGTGTAGTAGACCTCACAGTGAAATGCTGAATATAACAGGTGTAGTAGACCTCACAGTGAAATGCTGAATACAACAGGTGTAGTAGACCTTACAGTGAAATGCTGAATACAACAGGTGTAGTAGACCTTACAGTGAAATGCTGAATACAACAGGTGTAGTAGACCTTACAGTGAAATGCTGAATACAACAGGTGTAGTAGACCTTACAGTGAAATGCTGAATACAACAGGTGTAGTAGACCTTACAGTGAAATGCTGAATACAACAGGTGTAGTAGACCTCACAGTGAAATGCTGAATACAACAGGTGTAGTAGACCTCACAGTGAAATGCTGAATACAAATCAAATCAAATCAAATGTATTTATATAGCCCTTCTTACATCAGCTGATATCTCAAAGTGCTGTACAGAAACCCAGCCTAAAACCCCAAACAGCAAGCAATGCAGGTGTAGAAGCACGGTGGCTAGGAAAAACTCCCTAGAAAGGCCAAAACCTAGGAAGAAACCTAGAGAGGAACCAGGCTATGTGGGGTGGCCAGTCCTCTTCTGGCTGTGCCGGGTGGAGATTATAACAGAACATGGTCAAGATGTTCAAATGTTCATAAATTACCAGCATGGTCGAATAATAATAAGGCAGAACAGTTGAAGGAAACTGGAGCAGCAGCACGGCCAGGTGGACTGGTGACAGCAAGGAGTCATCATGTCAGGTAGTCCTGGGGCATGGTCCTAGGGCTCAGGTCCTCCGAGAGAGAGAAAGAGAGAATTAGAGAACGCACACTTAGATTCACACAGGACACCGAATAGGACAGGAGAAGTACTCCAGATATAACAAACTGACCCTAGCCCCCCGACACATAAACTACTGCAGCATAAATACTGGAGGCTGAGACAGGAGGGGTCAGGAGACACTGTGGCCCCATCCGAGGACACCCCCGGACAGGGCCAAACAGGAAGGATATAACCCCACCCACTTTGCCAAAGCACAGCCCCCACACCACTAGAGGGATATCTTCAACCACCAACTTACCATCCTGAGACAACAGGTGTAGTAGACCTCACAGTGAAATGCTGAATACAACAGGTGTAGTAGACCTTACAGTGAAATGCTGAATACAACAGGTGTAGTAGACCTCACAGTGAAATGCTGAATACAACAGGTGTAGTAGACCTCACAGTGAAATGCTGAATACAACAGGTGTAGTAGACCTCACAGTGAAATGCTGAATACAACAGGTGTAGTAGACCTTACAGTGAAATGCTGAATACAACAGGTATAGTAGACATCACAGTGAAATGCTGCATACAACAGGTGTAGTAGACCTCACAGTGAAATGCTGAATACAACAGGTGTAGTAGACTTTACAGTGAAATGCTGAATACAACAGGTGTAGTAGACCTCACAGTGAAATGCTGAATACAACAGGTGTAGTAGACCTCACAGTGAAATGCTGAATACAACAGGTGTAGTAGACTTTACAGTGAAATGCTGAATACAACAGGTGTAGTAGACCTCACAGTGAAATGCTGAATACAACAGGTGTAGTAGACCTTACAGTGAAATGCTGAATACAACAGGTGTAGTAGACATCACAGTGAAATGCTGAATGCAACAGGTGTAGTAGACCTCACAGTGAAATACTGAATACAACAGGTGTAGTAGACTTTACAGTGAAATGCTGAATACAACAGGTGTAGTAGACCTCACAGTGAAATGCTGAATACAACAGGTGTAGTAGACCTCACAGTGAAATGCTGAATACAACAGGTGTAGTAGACCTCACAGTGAAATGCTGAATACAACAGGTGTAGTAGACCTTACAGTGAAATGCTGAATACAACAGGTGTAGTAGACATCACAGTGAAATGCTGAATACAACAGGTGTAGTAGACCTCACAGTGAAATGCTGAATACAGCAGGTGTAGTAGACCTTACAGTGAAATGCTGAATACAGCAGGTGTAGTAGACTTTACAGTGAAATGCTGAATACAGCAGGTGTAGTAGACCTTACAGTGAAATGCTGAATACAACAGGTGTAGTAGACCTCACAGTGAAATGCTGAATACAACAGGTGTAGTAGACCTCACAGTGAAATGCTGAATACAACAGGTGTAGTAGACCTCACAGTGAAATGCTGAATACAACAGGTGTAGTAGACCTCACAGTGAAATGCTGAATACAACAGGTGTAGTAGACCTCACAGTGAAATGCTGAATACAACAGGTGTAGTAGACCTCACAGTGAAATGCTGAATACAACAGGTGTAGTAGACCTCACAGTGAAATGCTGAATACAACAGGTGTAGTAGACCTCACAGTGAAATGCTGAATACAACAGGTGTAGTAGACCTCACAGTGAAATGCTGAATACAACAGGTGTAGGAGACCTCACAGTGAAATGCTGAATACAACAGGTGTAGTAGACCTTACAGTGAAATGCTGAATACAACAGGTGTAGTAGACCTTACAGTGAAATGCTGAATACAACAGGTGTAGTAGACCTTACAGTGAAATGCTGAATACAACAGGTGTAGTAGACCTTACAGTGAAATGCTGACTACAACAGGTGTAGTAGACCTTACAGTGAAATGCTTACTTACGAGCCTCTAACCAACAATGCAGTTTCTCAAAAAATACAGATAAGAATAAGAGATAATAGTAACAAGTAATTAATGAGCAGCAGTAAAATAACAATAGCGAGACTATATACAAGGGGTTACCCATAGTCAATGTGCGGGGTCATCGGTTAGTTGAGGTAGGGTAGGTATGTACATGTAGGTAGAGTTATTAACGTGACTATGTACAGGGGGTACCGATACAGAGTCAATGTGGAGGCTATATACAGGGGGTACCAGTACAGAGTCAATGTGGAGGCTATATACAGGGGGTACTGGTACAGAGTCAATGTGGAGGCTATATACAGGGGGTACTGGTACAGAGTCAATGTGGAGGCTATATACAAGGGGTACTGGTACAGAGTCAATGTGGAGGCTATATACAGGGGGTACTGGTACAGAGTCAATGTGGAGACTATATACAGGGGGTACCGATACAGAGTCAATGTGGAGGCTATATACAGGGGGTACTGATACAGAGTCAATGTGGAGGCTATATACAGGGGGTACTGATACAGAGTCAATGTGGAGGTTATATACAGGGGGTACCGGTACAGAGTCAATGTGCCGGGGCACCGGTTAGTTGAGGTAGTATGTACATGTAGGTAGAGTTATTAACGTGACTATGCATAGATGACAACAGAGAGTAGCAGTGGTGTAAAGAGGGGGAGGGGCAATGCAAATAGGCTGGGTGGCCATTTGACTAGATGTTCAGGTACCTCTTGCTTTGTGGTAAAGAGGGGGAGGGGCAATGCAAATAGGCTGGGTAGCCATTTGACTAGATGTTCCGGTACCTCTTGCTTTGTGGTAAAGAGGGGGAGGGGCAATGCAAATAGGCTGGGTGGCCATTTGACTAGATGTTCAGGTACCTCTTGCTTTGCGGTAAAGAGGGGGAGGGGCTATGCAAATAGGCTGGGTGGCCATTTGACTAGATGTTCAGAAGTCTTATGAAAAATATATTTTTCTGAATTCAATCATTTTCTTTAAAAACGCAGACTTTTATACTAACAAGTGGTTGCCGTGGTGAATAATCCAATAGTAATTGGCATGACACGGCTCTCGGGAACTCATTAGGGGGCGGATCCCGAATGAAAATACTGGCAGATCAATAAAATGTCCCTGTAGATCTAATTAAATGTAGAGGATTGGAGGAATATAAGTTCATATCTAAGGGGCTTTTATATAATTATAATGCAGGGTTAATAATAATAATGATGATGATGATGGTTGAGGAACAGATCTGAACTCATTAAGAGGTGGCTGCTATCTTCAGTGTAATCATTAACTCAGAAGGTTAAACCCCCATAGGTTTTTCATTACAGTAGGTTGTTATAATACGTGCCTCCTGGGAATGTTAAAAAGTCCAAAAGTTAACAGGGCGGAGTTTGAATTTTGTCTCTCAGAAGTATTGAAAATCAACCAACGTCAGCCTTTAAATGCTTTCTTATCCAAATGTTGAAAGTGCGTGTGGGCTACGGAGAGAAACACCATGGTGCAGTTTGAGGTGTTAGGTTCTGAATTAACTTTATAACATTTAACACACGCTTATTAAAGCTCAAACCAAGATAATTCCCCCATTGGGTCAAACAGCTGCTCAAACCAAGATAATTCCCCCATTGGGTCAAACAGTTGCTCAAACCAAGATAATTCCCCCATTGGGTCAAACAGCTGCTCAAACCAAGATAATTCCCCCATTGGGTCAAACAGCTGCTCAAACCAAGATAATTCCCCCATTGGGTCAAACAGCTGCATCAGACAGAGAAGTGGCTCCACCAGTGGTTGTATATAAACCCCAATTTGGGCTGGAATCTCCTCCTTCTTATTACCACAGCAAGCAAGGTACTTGGAGTCAAACAGACAGGCCTGGAGGAGATCTTTAAGGTCAGGTTCCTCCCCAAGGTACTTGGAGTCAAACAGACAGGCCTGGATGAGATCTTTAAGGTCAGGTTCCTCCCCAAGGTACTTGGAGTCAAACAGACAGGATGAGATCTTTAAGGTCAGGGCCCTCCCCAAGGTACTTGGAGTCAAACAGACAGGCCTGGATGAGATCTTTACGGTCAGGGCCCTCCCCAAGGTACTAGGGGTCAAACAGACAGGCCTGGATGAGATCTTTAAGGTCAGGGCCCTCCCCAAGGTACTAGGAGTCAAACAGACAGGATGAGACCTGGCTTAACCTGACCTGACCTGGCCTGACCTAACCTGGCCTGACCTGGCCTGGCCTAATCTGACCTGGCCTAACCCGGCCTGACCTAACCTGGCCTGACCTAACCTCACCTAACCTGACCTAACCTCACCTCACCTAACCTGGCCTGACCTGACCTGGCCTGGCCTGGCCTGGCCTGGCCTAACCTGGCCTGACATAACCTAACCTGGCCTGACATAACCTAACCTGGCCTGACATAACCTAACCTGGCCTGACCTAACCTGGCCTGACCTAACCTGACCTGGCCTGACCTGACCTTACCTGACCTAACCTGACCTGACCTGGCCTGACCTAACCTGACCTGGCCTAACCTGGCCTGGCCTGACCTAACCTGGCCTGGCCTGGCCTAACCTGGCCTGACCTAACCTAACTTGGCCTGACCTGGCCTGACCTAACCTGACCTGGCCTGACCTAACCTGACCTGGCCTGGCCTAACCTGACCTGGCCTGACCTGACCTGACATGGCCTGGCCTGGCCTGACCTAACCTGACCTGACCTGATACCCATTACCTTCTGGTGTAGAAACCAGACTACGGCCTCCTAATACAGATACCCATTACCTTCTGGTGTAGACCCTCCACTATATACCTTCCTCCTACAGATATCCATTACCTTCTGGTGTAGACCCTCCACTATATACCTTCCTCCTATACCCATTACCTTCTGGTGTAGAGCCTCTACTATATACCTTCCTCCTATAACCATTACCTTCTGGTGTAGACCCTCCACTATATACCTTCCTCCTATAACCATTACCTTCTGGTGTAGACCCTCCACTATATACCTTCCTCCTATAACCATTACCTTCTGGTGTAGACCCTCCACTATATACCTTCCTCCTACAGATACCCATTACCTTCTAGTGTAGACCCTCCACTATATACCTTCCTCCTACAGATACCCATTACCTTCTGGTGTAGATCCTCCACTATATACCCTCCTCCTACAGATATCCATTACCTTCTGGTGTAGACCCTCCACTATATACCTTCCTCCTACAGATACCCATTACCTTCTGGTGTGGACCCTCCACTATATACCTTCCTCCTATAACCATTACCTTCTGGGTTAGAAACCAGACTACGGCCTCCTCCTACAGATACTCATTACCTTCTGGTGTAAACCCTCCACTATATACCTTCCTCCTGCAGATACCCATTACCTTCTGGTGTAGAAACCAGACTACGGCCTCCTCCTGCAGATACCCATTACCTTCTGGTGTAGAAACCAGACTACGGCCTCCTCCTGCAGATACCCATTACCTTCTGGGTTAGAAACCAGACTACGGCCTCCTCCTACAGATACCCATTACCTTCTGGGTTAGAAACCAGACTACAGCCTCCTCCTACCGATACCCATTACCTTCTGGGTTAGAAACCAGACTACGGCCTCCTCCTGCAGATACCCATTACCTTCTGGGTTAGAAACCAGACTACGGCCTCCTCCTACAGATACCCATTACCTTCTGGGTTAGAAACCAGACTACGGCCTCCTCCTACAGATACCCATTACCTTCTGGGTTAGAAACCAGACTACGGCCTCCTCCTACCGATACCCATTACCTTCTGGGTTAGAAACCAGACTACGGCCTCCTCATGTCTCTAACTGATAATTAACGATATTTAAAGTTTAGAAATCCGAACCCGTCAGAGGCCATGTGGTAGAGAGTGATGCGGGCGCTGGAGATGGGGGTGTGAGCAGGTGGGTCTGGGCAGGGTGATGCGGGCGCTGGAGATGGGGGTGTGAGCAGGTGGGTCTGGGCAGGGTGATGCGGGCGCTGGAGATGGGGGTGTGAGCAGGTGGGTCTGGGCAGGGTGATACGGGCGTTGGAGATGGGGGTGTGAGCAGGTGGGTCTGGGCAGGGTGATGCGGGCGCTGGAGATGGGGGTGTGAGCAGGTGGGTCTGGGCAGGGTGATGTGGGCGCTGGAGATGGGGGTGTGAGCAGGTGGGTCTGGGCTGGGTGATGTGGGCGTTGGAGATGGGGGTGTGAGCAGGTGGGTCTGGGCAGGGTGATGCGGGCGCTGGAGATGGGGGTGTGAGCAGGTGGGTCTGGGCAGGGTGATGTGGGCGCTGGAGATGGGGGTGTGAGCAGTTGGGTCTGGGTAGGGTGATGTGGGCGCTGGAGATGGGGGTGTGAGCAGGTGGGTCTGGGCAGGGTGATGTGGGCGTTGGAGATGGGGGTGTGAGCAGGTGGGTCTGGGCAGGGTGATGCGGGCGCTGGAGATGGGGGTGTGAGCAGGTGGGTCTGGGCAGGGAGATGCGGGCGCTGGAGATGGGGGTGTGAGCAGGTGGGTCTGGGCAGGGTGATGCGGGCGCTGGAGATGGGGGTGTGAGCAGGTGGGTCTGGGCAGGGTGATGCGGGCGTTGGAGATGGGGGTGTGAGCAGGTGGGTCTGGGCAGGGTGATGTGGTTGTTGGAGATGGGGGTGTGAGCAGGTGGGTCTGGGCAGGGTGATGTGGGTGTTGGGGTGTGAGCAGGTGGGTCTGGGCAGGGTGATGTGGGCGTTGGAGATGGGGGTGTGAGCAGGTGGATCTGGGCAGGGTGATGTGGGCGTTGGAGATGGGGGTGTGAGCAGGTGGGTCTGGGCAGGGTGATGCGGGCGCTGGAGATGGGGGTGTGAGCAGGTGGGTCTGGGCAGGGTGATGCGGGCGCTGGAGATGGGGGTGTGAGCAGGTGGGTCTGGGCAGGGTGATGCGGGCGTTGGAGATGGGGGTGTGAGCAGGTGGGTCTGGGCAGGGTGATGTGGGCGTTGGAGATGGGGGTGTGAGCAGGTGGGTCTGGGCAGGGTGATGTGGGTGTTGGGGTGTGAGCAGGTGGGTCTGGGCAGGGTGATGTGGGCGTTGGAGATGCGGGTGTGAGCAGGTGGATCTGGGCAGGGTGATGTGGGCGTTGGAGATGGGGGTGTGAGCAGGTGGGTCTGGGCAGGGTGATGCGGGCGCTGGAGATGGGGGTGTGAGCAGGTGGGTCTGGGCAGGGTGATGCGGGCGCTGGAGATGGGGGTGTGAGCAGGTGGGTCTGGGCAGGGTGATGCGGGCGTTGGAGATGGGGGTGTGAGCAGGTGGGTCTGGGCAGGGTGATGTGGGCGTTGGAGATGGGGGTGTGAGCAGGTGGGTCTGGGCAGGGTGATGTGGGTGTTGGGGTGTGAGCAGGTGGGTCTGGGCAGGGTGATGTGGGCGTTGGAGATGCGGGTGTGAGCAGGTGGATCTGGGCAGGGTGATGTGGGCGTTGGAGATGGGGGTGTGAGCAGGTGGGTCTGGGCAGGGTGATGTGGGCGTTGGAGATGGGGGTGTGAGAAAGTGGGTCTGGGTAGGGGTGATGTGGTTGCCGTTTGTATGTGTATGTTTTGTATCGTCTAAAAAATATAAAATAAATTCGTACAAGATAAAATAAATAAGAAAGAAAATGAAAAGCTTTGCAACACAGCCACTGATTATTCATTATGAATAGGATTTAATTAGATTTATTTAGTTTACATTCTTCATTGTAACCTCAGTGTCACAGATAATAGAACACAACATGAGAAGATTAACTTGGACAAAACAGTCAAAAATTTCTTTATTAAAGACAAATCCTCGTCGGACTCTCTTTCATCCCGTCTCTTCTTCACCTCAGTAAAGGACGACTCCGTGTGTCAGAACCTCCCTTCCCGTCTCTTCTTCACCTCAGTAAAGGAGGACTCCATGTGTCAGAAACTCCCTTCATGCAGAGGGTCTGTCACTCTTCCACAATGTGGTAAATAAAGACAGTTTGTTATTTAGAATGATTTACTTCTGGTTTTCAGAGGGACAGAAACCAACAGCCCACCGTGCCTTCTTTTGGAAAATCGTCAGTCCACATGTCAAGTGTAATTCCCTGATTGTTTTTCACCAAGTTCTCTCTTAACTCCAGAACCACCGCCAGCTAATATGTTGTTGTTGCCTGATGCAGGACTTTATTGCCAGAGAAGAGAGACTATCAGACTGAAAACACCTCCATTGAATTAGGAAAATATGGTCAATCTGTAGCACAGTTTAGACTACCGATAGATCAGAGTTATTCCTCCCCCTTGAGACAGTGTGGTGTAGAGACAGAACGATCAATCTACCACCTTCTACCACCATCTACCACTAACTACCACCATCTACCACCTTCTGCCACCATCTACCACTAACTACCACCATCTACCACTATCTACCACATTCTACCACTATCTACCACATTCTACCACTATCTACCACCTTCTACCACCATCTACCACCATATACCACTATCTACCACATTCTACCACTATCTACCACTTTCTACCACCATCTACCACCATCTACCACCATCTACCACCTTCTACCACCTTCTACCACCTTCTACCACCAACTACCACCATCTACCACCATCTACCACCAACTACCACCAACTACCACCATCTACCACTATCTATCACCAACTACTACCATCTACCACCAACTACCACCAACTACCACCATCTACCACTATCTATCACCAACTACCACCAACTACCACCATCTACCACCATCTACCACCAACTACCACCATCTACCACTATCTACCACCATCTACCACCAACTACCACCATCTACCACTAACTACCACCATATACCACTAACTACCACTATCTACCACTAACTACCAACATCTACCACTAACTACCACCATCTACCACCATCCACCACTAACTACCACCATCTACCACTATCTACCACCATCTACCACCATCTACCATCTTCTAACGTCTCTTCTCCCGGACTGTCTGACTGACTGACTGACTGACTGACTGGCAGACAGACAGACAGACAGACAGTGTGTTATAACAGAGTGATCTCACTCGGTGGCAGGGTGAGTCTCTTCTCCCGGACAGACAGCATGTTTTCCATGTGCATGGCAATGACCCGACACAGCTCCAGACCCTAGACACAGAAACAACATTGTTCCAACACAGACACAACATTGTTCCAACACAGACACAACATTGTTCCAACACAGACACAGACACAACATTGTTCCAACACAGACACACAGACAACACAGACACAACATTGTTCCAACACAGACACAACATTGTTCCAACACAGACACAACATTGTTCCAACACAGACACAACATTGTTCCAACACAGCTCCAGACCCTAGACACAGACACAACATTGTTCCAACACAGACACACAGACCTGTTCCAGCTGCAGCTGTGTGATTCGCTGTGTCAGCAGGTCTCCCAGCAGAATGTCTACGTAGGGATAGGAGGAGCTGGAGCCTCCTGTTGGTCTCTGGGTTCTGGTGGACTGGATCTCATTCAGAGGGTAACGCGCCGTGGCCTCCTAAACACACACACACACTGTTACTGTATGGCTGGGTGGTAAGCTGGGAGACAGAGTCCTGAGAGAGAAACACACACACACACACTGTTAGTGTATGGCTGGGTGGTAAGCTGGGAGACAGAGTCCTGAGGGAGGGAGGGAGGGAGGGAGGGAGGGAGGGAGGGAGGGAGGGAGGGAGGGAGGGAGGGAGGGAGGGAGGGAGGGAGAGATGAGAGATATAGAGAGGAAAGAGAGAGAGAGAAAAAGGGAGGGAAAGAGGGAGGGAGGGAGGGAGGGAGGGAGGGAGGGAGGGAGGGAGGGAGGGAGGGAGGGAGGGAGGGAGGGAGGGAGAGAGAGAGAGAGAGAGAGAGAGAGAGAGAGAGAGAGAGAGAGAGAGAGAGGGAGGGAGGGAGGGAGGGAGGGAGGGAGGGAGGGAGACCGAGAGAAAGATGAGAGATATAGAGAGGAAAGATAGAGAGAGAAAGAGATAGGGAGAGAGATGATTAGTTACAGACAGTCCTAAATGAATTGTGAAAAATTATGAGTGATAAAGTTACAAACATAGAAGTAGCATATCCCCAAGACATGCTAACCTCTCCCCATTACAATCACAGGGGAGGTTAGCATTTTATAGCATACCTCCAAGACATGCTAACCTCTCACCATTACAATAACAGGGGAGGTTAGCATTTCATATCATACCTCCAAGACATGCTAACCTCTCACCATTACAATAACAGGGGAGGTTAGCATTTTATATCATAACCCCAAGACATGCTAACCTCTCACCATTACAATAAACGAGGAGGTTAGCATTTTATATCATACCTCCAAGAAATGCTAACCTCTCACCATTACAATAACAGGGGAGGTTAGCATTTTATATCATACCCCCAAGACATGCTAACCTCTCACCATTACAATAACAGGGGAGGTTAGCATTTTATATCATACCCCCAAGACATGCT
Source organism: Oncorhynchus clarkii lewisi (assembly GCF_045791955.1). Classification (NCBI taxonomy): domain Eukaryota; kingdom Metazoa; phylum Chordata; class Actinopteri; order Salmoniformes; family Salmonidae; genus Oncorhynchus; species Oncorhynchus clarkii. The sequence goes on along the minus strand of NC_092158.1, from coordinate 96,074,889 downwards.
AACCTCTCACCATTACAATAACAGGGGAGGTTAGCATTTTATATCATACCCCCAAGACATGCTAACCTCTCACCATTACAATAACATGGGAGGTTAGCATTTTGAGGGGGTATGATATTTATGCCTCTGTAGTCATGGTAGCATACACGTGAACGCAGAAGTGTTTAAAAACAGAGACAGAAGCAGGGCTCTAGTCGTACATGTGAGTCCTTGTGTAGGAAGTGCAGTCCGTTCTGGTTGACAGCCAACACACAGGGAGCCAGGATGGAGATGTTGCTGCTGGACTGGATGTAGAAGAAGGAGGAACCAAACATGGGGAACGCACTGACCAGACCTGGACACACAGAGACACACAGAGACACACACAGAGAGACACACAGAGACACACAGAGACACACACAGAGAGACACACAGAGACACACAGAGAGACACACAGAGAGACACAGAGACACACACAGAGACACACACAGAGACACACAGAGACACACAGAGACACACACAGAGGCACACAGAGACACACAGAGACACACACAGAGACACACACACAGACACACACAGAGAGAGACACACACAGAGACACACACACAGAGACACACAGAGACACACACACAGAGACACACACAGAGAGAGACACACACAGAGACACAGAGAGAGAGACACACACAGAGACACACACACACAGACACACACACAGAGAGACACACACAGAGACACACACACAGAGACACACACACAGAGACACACAGAGGGAGACACACACAGAGACACACAGAGAGAGACACACACAGAGACACACAAACACAGACACACACACAGAGAGACACACACAGAGACACACACACAGAGACACACAGAGAGAGACACACACATAGAGAGACACAGAGAGACACACACACAGAGACACACAGAGAGACACACACATAGAGAGACACACACAGAGACACACACAGAGACACACACAGAGACACACAGAGACACACACACATAGACACACACACATAGACACACACACATAGACACACACACATAGACACACAGAGACACACACAGAGACACACACAGAGACACACACATAGAGAGACACAGAGAGACACACACACAGAGACACACACATTATGTGAAGTTCGACAGGGGTCCATAATGACCACTATATATATTGTCAATGAATGAATCCATCCCGTACCGAGGAACTGAGCCCTGGCCTGGTGAGGACTCAGAGGAGAGACCTGCTGCATATGCTGAGTGACCATGTTGAGCCAGGGCTGAGGAGGCTGTCTGATGTAGAGCTGGGGGGGGACATACTCCTGGACCTCACCACTACAGAGAGGAGAGGAGAGGAGAGGAGAGGAGAGGAGAGGAGAGGAGAGGAGAGGAGAGGAGAGGAGAGGAGATATCTGTATTATCTAGTTATATTTACACGTTAAATATCTGTATAATATAGTTATATTTACACATGATAGATATCTGTATTATCTAGTTATATTTACACATGTTAGATATCTGTATTATATAGTTATCTGTATTATCTAGTTATATTTACACGTTAAATATCTGTATAACATAGTTATATTTACACATGATAGATATCTGTATTATATAGTTATATTTACACATGTTAGATATCTTTATTATCTAGTTATCCAGTTATATTTACACACGTTAGATATCTGTATTATCTAGTTATCCAGTTATATTTACACATGTTAGATATCTTTATTATCTAGTTATCCAGTTATATTTACACATGTTAGATATCTGTATTATCTAGTTATATTTACACATGTCAGATATCTGTATTATCTAGTTATATTTACACATGATAGATATCTGTATTATATAGTTATATTTACACATGATAGATATCTGTATTATCTAGTTATATTTACACATGTTAGATATCTGTATTATCTAGTTATATTTACACATGTCAGATATCTGTATTATCTAGTTATATTTACACATGATAGATATCTGTATTATATAGTTATATTTACACATGATAGATATCTGTATTATCTAGTTATATTTACACATGTTAGATATCTTTATTATCTAGTTATCTAGTTATATTTACACATGTCAGATATCTGTATTATCTAGTTATATTTACACATGTTAGATATCTGTATTATCTAGTTATATTTACACATGTTAGATATCTGTATTATATAGTTATCTGTATTATCTAGTTATATTTACACATGTCAGATATCTGTATTATCTAGTTATATTTACACGTGATAGTTATCTGTATTATCTAGTTATATTTACACATGATAGATATCTGTATTATCTAGTTATCCAGTTATATTTACACACGTTAGATATCTGTATTATCTAGTTATCCAGTTATATTTACACATGTTAGATATCTTTATTATCTAGTTATCCAGTTATATTTACACATGTTAGATATCTGTATTATCTAGTTATATTTACACATGATAGAAATCTGTATTATCTAGTTATATTTACACATGATAGATATCTGTATTATATAGTTATATTTACACATGATAGATATCTGTATTATCTAGTTATATTTACACATGTTAGATATCTGTATTATATAGTTATATTTACACATGATAGATATCTGTATTATCTAGTTATATTTACACATGTTAGATATCTGTATTATCTAGTTATATTTACACATGTCAGATATCTGTATTATCTAGTTATATTTACACATGTGAGATATCTGTATTATCTAGTTATATTTACACATGTCAGATATCTGTATTATCTAGTTATATTTACACATGTGAGATATCTGTATTATATAGTTATATTTACACATGTCAGATATCTGTATTATCTAGTTATATTTACACATGATAGTTATCTGTATTATCTAGTTATATTTACACATGATAGATGTCTGTATTATCTAGTTATCTAGTTATATTTACACATGTTAGATATCTGTATTATCTAGTTATATTTACACATGATAGATATCTGTATTATCTAGTTATCCAGTTATATTTACACATGATAGATATCTGTATTATATAGTTATATTTATACATGATAGATATCTGTATTATCTAGTTATCTAGTTATATTTACACATGATAGATATCTGTATTATCTAGTTATTTTTACACGCGCAAAAATGTGTGCGTGTGTGCGTGTGGGTGTGAGTGTGGGTGGGTGGGTGTATGCACGTGTGTGTATGTGCGTGTGTGTGTGTGGGTGTATGTGCGTGTGTGTGAGTGTGGGTGGGTGGGTGTATGCGCGTGTGTGTATGTGCGTGTGTGTGGGTGGGTGGGTGTATGTGCGTGTGTGTGTGTGCGTGTGTGCGTGCGTGCGTGTTCTTACATGGTGGGCAGGAAGACGATATCTTTAGCACGGTGTTGTAATGCTGCCAGCTTGGCCAACTGCTGCAGCTGCTGCTCACTGGCTTTACTCTGAGGAACCACACTCAGCAAGGCCTTCAGATAGTCTGGTAACACCTAGAACATAGAACACAGGCCTTTAGATAGTCTGGTAACTCCTAGAACATAGAACACAGGCCTTTAGATAGTCTGGTAACACCTAGTACATAGAACACAGGCCTTTAGATCGTCTGGTAACACCTAGAACACAGGCCTTCAGAGAGTCTGGTAACACATAGAACGTAGAACACAGGCCTTCAGATAGTCTGGTAGTCTGGTAACACCTAGAACATCCTGGACTTCCTGTAGTGTTGTTATACCTGATTATAATGCATCATAGTGCTGTGATACCTGGTTATAATGCATCATAGTGTTATATCTGGTTATAATGCATCATAGTGCTGTGAAACCTGGTTATAATGCATCATAGTGCTGTGATACCTGGTTATCATGCATCATATTGTTATACCTGGTCATAATGCATCATAGTGTTGTTATACCTGCTTGTAATGCATCATAGTGTTGTTATACCTGGTTATAATGCATCGTAGTGCTGTGATACCTGGTTGTAACACATCATAGTGTTATACCTGGTTATAATGCATCATAGTGTTGTTATACCTGGTTATAATGCATCGTAGTGTTGTTATACCTGGTTATAATGCATCGTAGTGTTGTTATACCTGGTTGTAACGCATCATAGTGTTATACCTAGTTATAATGCATCATAGTGTTGCTATACCTGGTTATAATGCATCGTAGTGTTGTTATACCTGGTTATAATGCATCATAGTGCTGTTATACCTGGTTATAATGCATCATAGTGTTGTTATTCCTGCCTGTAATACATCATAGTGTGATACCTGGTTATAATGCATCGTAGTGTTGCTATACCTGGTTATAATGCATCATAGTGTTGTTATACCTGCCTGTAATACATCACAGTGTTATACCTGGTTATAATGCATCGTAGTGTTGTTATACCTGGTTATAATGCATTGTAGTGTTGTTATACCTGGTTATAATGCATCATGAGGCAGAGCTGGTTATTATACCTGGTTATAATGCATCATAAGGCAGAGCTGGTTATTATACCTGGTTATAATGCATCATGAGGCAGAGCTGGTTATTATACCTGGTTATAATGCATCATAAGGCAGAGCTGGTTATTATACCTGGTTATAATGCATCATAAGGCAGAGCTGGTTATTATACCTGGTTATAATGCATCATGAGGCAGAGCTGGTTATTATACCTGGTTATAATGCATCATAAGGCAGAGCTGGTTATTATACCTGGTTATAATGCATCATGAGGCAGAGCTGGTTATTATACCTGGTTATAATGCATCATGAGGCAGAGCTGGTTATTATACCTGGTTATAATGCATCATGGGGCAGAGCTGGTTATTATACCTGGTTATAATGCATCATGGGGCAGAGCTGGTTATTATACCTGGTTATAATGCATGGTGACACAGAGCTCGTTGTCAAATTTAAGCGGCTGTGTCCAGATGACCCTCCTGAACCACAGGCTGTAGTTACTGTCCACTGGCTCCGCCTCCGTAGTAATGTCCAGGATGTACTCCCTCTTATTGAGGGGACGGACATTCTGACCTGCAGGCAGAAAGACACGTTACTCGACCCGCTTTCAGCTTTTACCCTTTGTGTGTGTGTGTGTGTGTGTGTGTGTGTGTGTGTGTGTGTGTGTGTGTGTTTGTGTGTGTGTGTGTGTGTGTGTGTGAGGCTCACCTCGGTGTGTGACCACAAATACAGCGTACTCATCCATGGCCTCCAGTCTGTGCAGTCCCATGTCATTACATAGCTCCTCTATAGCATCCAGAGACACCTACACACACACACACACACACACACACACACACACACACACACACACACACACACGCGCGCAATTTGAAAATAGGCCTATCCTACGACACTGATGTTGGTGTGTGTGTGTGTGTGTGTGTGTGTGTGTGTGTGTACTCACTGAGCAGGTCTTGATTTTGAGGTGTCTCTCGATGCCGCCTGGTAGGAGGAACAACTGTCTCTTGGAGCTCCGCCCAGCCTGCACAACCAATCACAGGGCACAGACAGATCAGAGAGCAAGGCAATCAGAGAGGAGACCTGTGATTGGTTGAGGAGATACTGAGACTGACGAGCATAGCTTTGAGCCCTGTGTGTGTGTGTGTGTGTGTGTGTGTGCGCGCGCGTGCGTGCGTGCGTGCGTGCGTGTGTACCAGCATGGCCTTCAGCTCCATGCTGTTGGGGTGTTCGATTCTTCCTCCGTACTGGAAGGTCCTCCTCAGGTTCTGCTCACACGCCTTGGCTATACCTGTCAATCAACAACCACAGCCAATCACACGCCTTGGCTATACCTGTCAATCAACAACCACAGCCAATCACACGCCTTGGCTATACATGTCAATCAACAACCACAGCCAATCACACGCCTTGGCTATACCTGAGCAGACAGACAGACAGACAGACATCCTGACTGGTAGGTAGGGTTATAGATATAGTTAGGGTACCTTGGTAGTGGACTACAGGACTAGAGCAGACAGACAGACAGGTATAACAGACATCCTGACTGGTAGGGAGGGTTATAGATATAGTTAGGGTACCTTGGTAGTGGACTCCAGGACTAGAGCAGACAGACAGACAGGTATAACAGACATCCTGACTGGTAGGTAGGGTTATAGATATAGTTAGGGTACCTTGGTAGTGGACTACAGGACTAGAGCAGACAGACAGACAGGTATAACAGACATCCTGACTGGTAGGGAGGGTTATAGATATAGTTAGGGTACCTTGGTAGTGGACTCCAGGACCAGAGCAGACAGACAGACAGGTTATAGATATAGTTAGGGTACCTTGGTAGTGGACTCCAGGACTAGAGCAGACAGACAGACAGGTATAACAGACATCCTGACTGGTAGGGAGGGTTATAGATATAGTTAGGGTACCTTGGTAGTGGACTACAGGACTAGAGCAGACAGACAGACAGGTATAACAGACATCCTGACTGGTAGGGAGGGTTATAGATATAGTTAGGGTACCTTGGTAGTGGACTCCAGGACTAGAGCAGACAGACAGACAGGTATAACAGACATCCTGACTGGTAGGGAGGGTTATAGATATAGTTAGGGTACCTTGGTAGTGGACTACAGGACTAGAGCGAGCAGGCAGGCAGGCAGGCAGGCAGTCAGACAGGCAGGCAGGCAGAGAGACAGACAGGCAGACAGACAGGCAGACAGACAGACAGGTTATAGATATAGTTAGGGTACCTTTGTAGTGGACTCCAGGACCAGAGCAGGCGTCCAGCAGGAATGTTAAAAGGAAGGGCTTCAGGACCTCAGAACAGCGATGGAACGCAGTCAGGATGTAGAGTAGCCTCCAGCCTCTCTGACAACTGTCCCTAGAGGTTAGAGGTCAGAGGTCAGATATACACTAACCCTATAACAGTCAGAATGTAGAGTAGCCTCCAGCCTCTCTGACAACTGTCCCTAGAGATTAGAGGTCAGATATACACTAACCCTATAACAGTCAGGATGTAGAGTAGCCTCTAGCCTCTCTGACAACTGTCCCTAGAGGTTAGAGGTCAGAGGTCAGAGGTCAGATATACACTAACCCTATAACAGTCAGGATGTAGAGTAGCCTCCAGCCTCTCTGACAACTGTCTCTAGAGGTTAGAGGTCAGGGGTTAGAGGTCAGATATACACTAACCCTATAACAGTCAGAATGTAGAGTATCCTCTAGCCTCTCTGACAACTGTCTCTAGAGGTTAGAGGTCAGATATACACTAACCCTATAACAGTCAGGATGTAGAGTAGCCTCCAGCCTCTCTGACAACTGTCTCTAAAGGTTAGATGTCAGAGGTCAGATATACACTAACCCTATAACAGTCAGGATGTAGAGTAGCCTCCAGCCTCTCTGACAACTATCCCTAGAGGTTAGAGGTCAGGGTTAGAGGTCAAGGTTAGAGGTTAGAGGTCAATGTTAGGGTTCTTACGTTTTGGAGCTGGTGTTTCCTGTGACCTGTTTCATCACCTGGCAGTAGGCTTCATCTTTCATCAGACCATACTCCCCACTGAGCTGGAGACACACACACACACAGACACACACACAGACACACACACACACACACACACACACACACACACACACATTTTTCAGAAGTAGAAGTGAGTGAGTGAGTGAGTGAGTGAGTGAGTGTGAGTGAGTGAGTGAGTGAGTGAGTGAGTGAGTGAGTGAGTGAGTGAGTACCTTTAGGATCGTTGAGACCAGGTCCTGTTCTGTCTGTCCCTTCAGAGGGTAGTCTCCCATGAACTTCATCACAGCTGCAGAGAGAAGAAGGTGAGACAGGTTACAGGTTAAAGAGCAGAAACAAGCAGACAGAAAGACATTACATGTTTCAGGAGAGATAAAATAACTACACTGAACAACAATATAAACACAATATGTAAAGTGTTGGTCCCATGTTTCATGAGAAACAAAAGATCCCAGAAATCTTCCATACGCACAAAAAGCTCCTTTCTCCCAAATGTTTTGCACAAATTCGTTTACATCCCTGTTAGTGAGCATTTCTCCATTGTCAAGATAATCCATCCACCTGACAGGTATGTCATATCAAGAAGCTGATTAAACAACATGATCATTACACAGGTGCACCTTGTGCTGGGCATAATAAAAGGCCACTCTAAAATGTGCTCTAAAATGTGCAGTTTTGTCACAGATGTCTCAAGTTTTGAGGGAACGTGCAATTGGCATGCTGACTGCAGGAATGTCCACCAGGGCTGTTGTCAGAGAAATGTCTCTACCGTAAGCGGCCTGCAACGTCATTTTAAAACATTTGGCAGTACGTTCAACCGGCCTCACAACCACGCCAGACCTCCACATCCGGCTTCTTCACCTGTGGGATCGTCTGAGACCGGCCACCCGGACAGCTGATGAAACTGTAGGTTTGCACAACCCAAGAATTTCTGCACAAACGTCCAGAAATCATCTCAGGGAAGGTCATCTGTGTGCTCGTTACCCTCACCAGGGTCTGGACCTGACTGCAGTCCGACCCTCACCAGGGTCTCGACCTGACTGCAGTCCGACCCTCACCAGGGTCTCGACCTGACTGCAGTTCGACCCTCACCAGGATCTGGACCTGACTGCAGTTCGACCCTACCCAGGGTCTCCACCTGACTGCAGTTCGACCCTCACCAGGGTCTCCACCTAACTGCAGTCCGACCCTCACCAGGGTCACGACCTGAATCTAGTTCGTCCCTCACCAGGGTCTCGACCTGACTGCAGTCCGACCCTCACAAGGGTCTCGACCTGACTGCAGTTCGACCCTCACCAGGGTCTGGACCTGACTGCAGTTCCACCCTCACCAGGGTCTCGACCTGACTGCAGTTCGACCCTCACCAGGGTCTCGACCTGACTGCAGTTCGACCCTCACCAGGGTCTCGACCTGACTGCAGTTCGACCCTCACCAGGGTCTCCACCTGACTGCAGTTCGACCCTCACCAGGGTCTCCACCTGACTGCAGTTCGACCCTCACCAGGGTCTCCACCTGACTGCAGTTCGACCCTCACCAGGATCTCCACCTGACTGCAGTTCGACCCTCACCAGGATCTCCACCTGACTGCAGTTCGACGTTGGAGCCGACTTCAGTGGGCAAATGTTCACTTTCAATGGCCACTGGTACGCTGGAGAAGTGTGCTCTTCACAGATGAATCCCGGTTTCAACTGTACCGGGCATCGTGTGGGCGAGCGGTTTGCTGATGTCAACGTTGTGAACAGAGTGCCCCATGGTGGTGGGGTTATGGTATGGGCAGACATAAGCTACGGACAACGAACTCAATGGCATTTTTTCAATGGCAATTTAAATGCACAGAGATATCGTGAGGAGATCCTGAGGCCCATTGTCGTTCCATTCATCCGCCGCCATCACCTCATGTTTCAGCATGATAATGTACGGCCCCATGTCACAAGGATCTGTACACAATTCCTGGAAGCTGAACATGTCCCAGTTCTTCCATTGCCTGCATACTCACCAGACATGTCACCCACTGAGCATGTTTGGGATGCTCTGGATCTACGTGTACGACAGCGTGTTCCAGTTCCAGCAACTTCACACAGCCCATGAAGAGGAGTGGGACAACATTCCACAGGCCCCAATCAACATCCTGATCAACTCTATGTGAAGGAGATGTGTCGTGCTGCATGAGCCAAACGGTGGTCAAACCAGATACTGACTGGTTCTGATCCACACCAGATACTGACTGGTTCTGATCCACACCCCCCTCCCTACCTTTTTAATAGGAATCTGTGACCAACAGATGCATGTCTGTATTCCCAGTCATGTCAAATCCATAGATTAGGGCCTAATTAATTAATTTAAATTGACAGATTTCCATATTCGAACTGTAACTCTATAAAATAATTGAAATGGTTTCATGTTGCGTTTAATATTTTAGTTCAGTATATTTGATCAGAAGCCATTGGCTAAGTCCCAAATGGTACACAGTTCCCTACATAGTCCACGTCTGGAGCTCTGGTCAGAAGTAGTGTACTGTGTAGGGAATAGGGTTCCATTTGGGAACAGGGTTGTCTTACCCAGGGAGATGTCAGCTGACACCTTGTTCATGTTGCTGTCTGTGAAGTCTATCAGAGACTCCTGGAGAGGGGACTGGGGAAACAAACACACAGAATACACACCCAGTCTGAATACTCAGGATACACACCCAGTCTGAATACTCAGGATACATCCTCAGAATACACACCCAGGCTGAATACTCAGGATACATACTCAGAATACACACCCAGTCTGAATACTCAGGATACATACTCAGAATACACATCCAGTCTGAATACTCAGGATACATACTCAGAATACACACCCAGTCTGAATACTCAGAATACATACTCAGAATACACACCCAGTCTGAATACTCAGAATACACACCCAGGCTGAATACTCAGAATACACACCCAGTCTGAATACTCAGGGTACATACTCAGAATACACATCCAGTCTGAATACTCAGGATACATACTCAGAATACACACCCAGTCTGAATACTCAGGATACATACTCAGAATACACATCCAGTCTGAATACTCAGGATACATACTCAGAATACACACCCAGTCTGAATACTCAGAATACATACTCAGAATACACACCCAGTCTGAATACTCAGAATACACACCCAGTCTAAATACACAGAATACACACCCAGTCTGAATACTCAGGATACATACTCAGAATACACCTCCAGTCTGAATACTAAGAATACATACTCAGAATACACACCCAGTCTGAATACTCAGAATACACACCCAGTCTAAATACTCAGGATACACACCCAGTCTGAATACTCAGAATACATACTCAGAATACACACCCAGTCTGAATACTTAGAATACATACTCAGAATACACACCCAGGCTGAATACTCAGAATACACACCCAGTCTGAATATTCAGAATACACACCCAGTCTGAATATTCAGAATACACACCCAGTCTGAATACTCAGAATACACACCCAGTCTGAATACTCAGAATACATACTCAGAATACACACCAAGTCTGAATACTCAGAATACACACCCAGTCTGAATACTCAGAATACACACCCAGTCTGAATACTCAGAATACATACTCAGAATATACAGTCAGAAAACAGTATAGTACAGGGGATGTGTATCTGTTGTCTGTAGTACAGTACAGGGGATGTGTATCTGTATCTGTTGTCTGTAGTACAGTACAGGGGATGTGTATCTGTTGTCTGTAGTACAGTACAGGGGATGTGTATCTGTTGTCTGTAGTACAGTACAGGGGATGTGTAGCTGTTGTCTGTAGTATAGTACAGGGGATGTGTAACTGTTGTCTGTAGTATAGTACAGGGGATGTGTATCTGTTGTCTGTAGTACAGTACAGGGGATGTGTATCTGTTGTCTGTAGTACAGTACAGGGGATGTGTATCTGTTGTCTGTAGTACAGTACAGGGGATGTGTATCTGTTGTCTGTAGTACAGTACAGGGGATGTGTATATGCTGTCTGTAGTACAGTACAGGGGATGTGTATCTGTAGTCTGTAGTACAGTACAGGGGATGTGTATCTGTTGTCTGTAGTATAGTACAGTGGATGTGTATCTGTTGTCTGTAGTACAGTACAGGGGATGTGTATCTGTTGTCTGTAGTATTGTACAGGGGATGTGTATCTGTTGTCTGTAGTACAGTACAGGGGATGTGTATCTGTTGTCTGTAGTACAGTACAGGGGATGTGTATCTGTTGTCTGTAGTACAGTACAGGGGATGTGTATCTGTTGTCTGTAGTACAGTACAGGGGATGTGTATCTGTTGTCTGTAGTATAGTACAGGGGATGTGTATCTGTTGTCTGTAGTACAGTACAGGGGATGTGTATCTGTATCTGTTGTCTGTAGTACAGTACCGGGGATGTGTATCTGTTGTCTGTAGTATAGTACAGGGGATGTGTATCTGTTGTCTGTAGTACAGGACAGGGGATGTGTATCTGTTGTCTGTAGTACAGTACAGGGGATGTGTATCTGTTGTCTGTAGTACAGTACAGGGGATGTGTATATGTTGTCTGTAGCACAGTACAGGGGATGTGTATCTGTTGTCTGTAGTACAGTACAGGGGATGTGTATCTGTATCTGCTGTCTGTAGTACAATACAGGGGATGTGTATCTGTTGTCTGTAGTATAGTACAGGGGATGTGTATCTGTTGTCTGTAGTACAGTACAGGGGATGTGTATCTGTTGTCTGTAGTATAGTACAGGGGATGTGTATCTGTTGTCTGTAGTACAGTACAGGGGATGTGTATCTGTTGTCTGTAGTATAGTACAGGGGATGTGTATCTGCTGTCTGTAGTATAGTACAGGGGATGTGTATCTGTTGTCTGTAGTACATTACAGGGGATGTGTATCTGTTGTCTGTAGTACAGTACAGGGGATGTGTATCTGTTGTCTGTAGTATAGTACAGGGGATGTGTATCTGTTGTCTGTAGTACAGTACAGGGGATGTGTATCTGTTGTCTGTAGTATAGTACAGGGGATGTGTATCTGCTGTCTGTAGTATAGTACAGGGGATGTGTATCTGTTGTCTGTAGTACAGTACAGGGGATGTGTATCTGTTGTCTGTAGTACAGTACAGGGGATGTGTAACTCAACAGGTTGCTGTGTGATTCTCACCTTAGAGTATGTAACCATGTCAGCTGGTTCTCTGGTATCCTTCCCCTTCCTGGTCTTTAGCTGGTCCCTGTGTCTCTGAGCCCGTCTGTAGTACTTCCTGGAGAACTCCTCCATGGTGTACTGACTGGCCTGTAGAGGGAGTCCCTCTAGATGGAGACTGCTGCTGTCCTCACCATACCCTACCACAGCCTGACACACACGCACACGCACGCACACACACACGCACACAGACACACACACACACACACACACACACACACACACACACAGAATATTAGAGAGTGAATGTACGCATGTCTGCATGTAGCATGTACTGTGTGTGTGTGTGTGTGTGTGTGTGTGTGTGTGTGTGTGTGTGTGTGTGTGTGTGTGTGTGTGTGTCTGTGTCTGTGTCTGTCTCTGTGTGTACCTCTGTGTTGAGGTCCAGTTCATGGGCGGCGACTGTAGAGCCCATCGCCACGGCGATTGCAGCGGAAGCGGCAACACGGCCGTGTCTGTCACGAGGCTCCGTCCTCTCAGCAGGGAGAACCAGAAAGTCTGGAGCGGCCACCGGCTGAACACACTCACCTGGAAACACACCCCACCGTCCGTACACCGCCCCGTACCGCCAGCCTACACACACACACAGAGTTATAACATACCGTGCAAATTCACCAGCATCAACGCCCGTACACCACCAGCCCACAAACACACGCAAGCACATGCACGCGCGTGCACACACACACACACACACACACACACACACACACACACACACACACAGTTTTCCATTTCCAGCCACCTACTTTTTTTCCCACTTTAAATGAACTAGGCTACTTTTTAATTTAAAAGTTTCAGTTCACTAGTCTGTCGATTCCTCTCCCGCTAGAATGAACGATATGCATCTTCTCTGCGCCTGTCATTCACAAAGCGAGCGATGACAGGAAAAGCAGTCTGCTGTCTGTCCTGCCTCCCGGGAACAATTTGAGTACGCTGTAGTTGGTTGTAGTTAGATTTCTTTACACAGAGGAGGGAGAGAGCATGATGCTGGTGAATTTGCACGTCCCATGTAATGTAATGCTGCGTTCAAGACAACTGGGAACTCGAAAATCTCTGACTTCAGTGAGTTCAAGGCAACTGGGAACTCGGGAATCTCTGACTTCAGTGAGTTCAAGGCAACTGGGAACTCGAAAATCTCTGACTTCAGTGAGTTCAAGGCAACAGGGAACTCTGGGAATCTCTGACTTCAGTGAGTTCAAGACAACAGGGAACTCTGGGAATCTCTGACTTCAGTGAGTTCAAGACAACAGGGAACTCTGGGAATCTCTGACTTCAGTGAGTTCAAGACAACAGGGAACTCTGGGAATCTCTGACTTCAGTGAGTTCAAGACAACAGGGAACTCTGGGAATCTCTGACTTCAGTGAGTTCAAGACAACAGGGAACTCGGGAATCTCTGACTTCAGTGAGTTCAAGGCAACTGGGAACTCTGGGAATCTCTGACTTCAGTGAGTTCAAGACAACAGGGAACTCGGGAATCTCTGACTTCAGTGAGTTCAAGACAACAGGGAACTCGGGAATCTCTGACTTCAGTGAGTTCAAGGCAACTGGGAACTCTGGGAATCTCTGACTTCAGTGAGTTCAAGACAACAGGGAACTCGGGAATCTCTGACTTCAGTGAGTTCAAGGCAACTGGGAACTCGGGAATCTCTTGACTTCAGTGAGTTCAAGGCAACAGGGAACTCGGGAATCTCTGACTTCAGTGAGTTCAAGACAACAGGGAACTCGGGAATCTCTGACTTCAGTGAGTTCAAGACAACAGGGAACTCTGGGAATCTCTGACTTCAGTGAGTTCAAGACAACAGGGAACTCTGGGAATCTCTGACTTCAGTGAGTTCAAGGCAACTGGGAACTCGGGAATCTCTTGACTTCAGTGAGTTCAAGGCAACAGGGAACTCGGGAATCTCTGACTTCAGTGAGTTCAAGACAACAGGGAACTCGGGAATCTCTGACTTCAGTGAGTTCAAGACAACAGGGAACTCTGGGAATCTCTGACTTCAGTGAGTTCAAGACAACAGGGAACTCTGGGAATCTCTGACTTCAGTGAGTTCAAGACAACAGGGAACTCTGGGAAGAAAAACTAGCTCCGACTGGGAAAAATAGTTTTGAACTGTCATCCAACTCTGAATTCTAAGTCAGAAACTCTGGCATCTTTCTAGAGCTGTGACTTTCTGACCTGAAGATCACTGACCTCATGATTTGACCTCGTTTTTCCCCCCCCAGAGATCCCGGTTGTCTTGAAAGCACCATTAGTGGTAACGATGAGTGGAAATCCATGACTTAGTTAATTGTTTTTCTAGCCCATTCATTTTATTCTTTGCGTTTCACACAGCCAGCGCAGCCGCAGAGTCGAGGCGGAAGAAGGCGACTTACGGTGCACTGATTGACAACTGAACAGCAAGTGTTGACTAGGTTTATCAAAGGTGTCGAACTGACTGAATAAATTATCGTATATCGCTTTGCCATTCATAAATCATTAAGACATAGTTTTACTAGTTTAACTTTTATTTAACTAGGCTAGTAAATTAAAAACAAATTATTATTTACAATGACAGCTTACAATGCAACGTGGTTATACAGTGGTTCCTCCTTTAAAAGTTGTGAGTTTACACCGCAGGACTTAGAGGTATCCAGTATCACGGCTCCAGACCACCACCAGGGGGAGTTAGAGGTACCCAGCATCACGGTTCCATACCACCACCAGGGGGAGTTAGAGGTACCCAGTGTCACGGCTCCAGACCACCACCAGGGGGAGTTAGAGGTACCCAGTTTCACGGCTCCAGACCACCACCAGGGGGAGTTAGAGGTACCCAGTGTCACGGCTCCAGACCACCACCAGGGGGAGTTAGAGGTACCCAGTGTCACGGCTCCAGACCACCACCAGGGGGAGTTAGAGGTACCCAGTTTCACGGCTCCAGACCACCACCAGGGGGAGTTAGAGGTACCCAGTGTCACGGCTTCATTGCTCCAGACCACCACCAGGGGGAGTTAGAGGTACCCAGTTTCACGGCTCCAGACCACCACCAGGGGGAGTTAGAGGTACCCAGTGTCACGGCTTCATTGCTCCAGACCACCACCAGGGGGAGTTAGAGGTACCCAGTTTCACGGCTTCATTGCTCCAGACCACCACCAGGGGGAGTTAGAGGTACCCAGTTTCACGGCTCCAGACCACCACCAGGGGGAGTTAGAGGTACCCAGTTTCACGGCTTCATTGCTCCAGACCAACACCAGGGGGAGTTAGAGGTACCCAGTGTCACGGCTTCATTGCTCCAGACCACCACCAGGGGGAGTTAGAGGTACCCAGTTTCACGGCTCCAGACCACCACCAGGGGGAGTTAGAGGTACCCAGTGTCACGGCTTCATTGCTCCAGACCACCACCAGGGGGAGTTAGAGGTACCCATTTTCACGGCTCCAGACCACCACCAGGGGGAGTTAGAGGTACCCAGTGTCACGGCTTCATTGCTCCAGACCACTGTTACGTTCCCCAGTTTATGTGTTGTAGTTTGTGTATTTGCATGTGTTTTATTTCAGGAAATGGCTTCCTGAAATCCCTCAAGCAGCTGATTGGTCGACTCCAGGGCTAATTGGAGAGCTGACCCCGCCCCCTCGTCAAGACACAGCTGTCTCCAGTTACACATTCATTCTGAAGCTATATAAAAGCCAGTGTTCTGTTCAGGAGAGAGAGATTTTGAAGGTAGGGATTGCTGAGAGAGATTTTGCTAGAGAGATTTTGCTAGAGAGATTTTGCTAGAGAGATTTTGCTAGAGAGATTTGCTGAGGTCATTGCAGAGGTCATTGCAGAGCGATTGTTTGTGATAGAGAGATTTGCTTGGAGGTCATTGCAGAGAGATTTTGCTAAAGGTTGATTTTGCTGGGAGTTCATTGCTGAGAGGTGGGTATGTTCTGTGAGTTTGTTGCTCAGGTAGAGCTTAGTTGATGTCCTTTGTTTCTTAGTTTGTTTGTGAAATTGTTTAATATTCTGTTTCATTTGTTCCCAGGGGGGAAGGGGAAGGCACCTTGGGAGTGCTTAGGCAAGAGACCCGCGGGCATACATATACCCGTAGTATATTCACTGTCTAGGCACACTAGGTAAGACCTGGGCGGACCACCCCCTGTATTTTGGTTAGGGCACCAGGTGGTGCTAAATTAGGTAAAAGTGGTTAGGCAGGTAAGATAGGGGGGGGGGGGGGGCTTTGAGATTTACTTTCTTTGCTTTGGTTCCGTCCAGCCCCTTTTCCCCATAATACTGTGTAAAGGAATAAAGTCCTTGTAAACGGTACCACATTCTGTCTGTTGTCATTCTTACTCGCACCTACAGTCCATACCTTTTTCGCTTCACGGAGAGTTTAGTTGTAGCAGGGTGTTGCGTTCCCTCTTCATAGAGGCGTGCGTAACAACCACCACCAGGGGGAGTTAGAGGTACCGTGTCACGGCTCCAGACCACCACCAGGGGGAGTTAGAGGTACCCAGTGTCACGGCACCAGACCACCACCAGGGGGAGTTAGAGGTACCCAGCATCACGGCTCCAGACCAGCCGTGGAGCCGTGACCTAGTAGTACCCAGTGTCACGGCTTCATTGCTTCAGACCACCACAAGGGGGAGATAGAGGTACCCAGTTTGTCTGGGTGTCCATGGTATCACATCGGGACAAGTAAAGCAAATTATTTCCAAGGTTTCCTTTCCTAGGATGTCGGGGCTTGGCCAGACAGTAGCAATGTTTTCATGAACTTGTCCAGCAAATTTTTGTCAACATTTAGAAAGATCGCATAGAAAATATACTGAATAAAAATATGAAACGCAACATGCATTGTGTTGGTCCTGTGTTTCATCAGCTGAAATAAAAGATCCCAGAAATGTTCCATACTCACAAAAAGTGTATTTCTCTCAAATTTTGCCACAGATGTCTCAAGTTGAGGGAGCGTGCAATTGGCATGCTGACTGCAGGAATGTCCACCAGATCTGTTGCCAGAAACGTGAATGTTCATTTCTCTACCATAAGCCGCGTCCAATGTCATTTCAAAGAATTTTGCAGTACGTCCAGCCGCCCTCACAACCATAGACAACGCGTAGCCACGCCAACCCAGGACCTCCACATCTGCTTCTTCACCTGCGGGATCATGAGACCAGCCACGCCGACAGCTGATCAAACTGAGGACTATTTCTGTCTGAAATTAAGCCCCTTTGTTTGGAAAAACTCATTCTGATTGGCTGTGCCTGGCACCCCAAGTGGGCGCAGCCCTCCCAGGCTGCGCCCCTGCCCAGCCATGTGAAATCCATAGATTAGGGCCGAATGAAATGATTTCAATTGAATGATTTCCTTATATGAACTGCAACTCAGTAAAATCTTTGAAATAGTTGCATGTTGTGTTTAGGGTCTGTTGTTTAGCACCTAGCAAGAGGCCGTTGTTGTTTAGCACCCAGCAAGAGGCCTTTGTTGTTTAGCACCTAGCAAGAGGCTGTTGTTGTTTAGCACCTAGCAAGCGGCTGTTGTTTAGCACCTAGCAAGAGACTGTTGTTGTTTAGCACCTAGCAAGAGGCTGTTGTTGTTTAGCATCTAGCAAGAGGCCGTTGTTGTTTAGCACCTAGCAAGAGGCTGTTGTTTAGCACCTAGCAAGAGGCTGTTGTTTAGCACCTAGCAAGAGGCTGTTGTTGTTTAGCACCTAGCAAGAGGCTGTTGTTTAGCACCTAGCAAGAGGCTGTTGTTTAGCACCTAGCAAGAGACTGTTGTTGTTTAGCACATAGCAAGAGGCTGTTGTTGTTTAGCACCTAGCAAGAGGCTGTTGTTGTTTAGCACCTAGCAAGAGGCTGTCGTTGTTTAGCACCTAGCAAGAGGCTGTTGTTTAGCACCCAGCAAGAGGCTGTTGTTTAGCACCTAGCAAGAGGCTGTTGTTGTTTAGCACCTAGCAAGAGGCTGTTGTTTAGCATCTAGCAAGAGGCTGTTGTTTAGCACCTAGCAAGAGGCTGTTGTTGTTGTTTAGCACCTAGCAAGAGGCTGTTGTTTAGCACCCAGCAAGAGGCTGTTGTTGTTTAGCACCCAGCAAGAGGCTGTTGTTGTTTAGCACCCAGCAAGAGGCTGTTGTTGTTTAGCACCCAGCAAGAGGCTGTTGTTTAGCACCTAGCAAGAGGCTGTTGTTGTTTAGCACCTAGCAAGAGGCTGTTGTTTAGCATCTAGCAAGAGGCTGTTGTTTAGCACCTAGCAAGAGGCTGTTGTTGTTGTTTAGCACCTAGCAAGAGGCTGTTGTTTAGCACCCAGCAAGAGGCTGTTGTTGTTTAGCACCCAGCAAAAGGCTGTTGTTTAGCACCTAGCAAGAGGCTGTTGTTGTTGTTTAGCACCTAGCAAGAGGCTGTTGTTTAGCACCTAGCAAGAGGCTGTTGTTTAGCACCTAGCAAGAGGCTGTTGTTGTTTAGCACCTAGCAAGAGGCTGTTGTTTAGCACCTAGCAAGAGGCTGTTGTTGTTGTTTAGCACCTAGCAAGAGGCTGTTGTTTAGCTGTGTTTTTGTAGCCTACATGTGATGGGAGAGTTTGAAAACAAATACCCACTGGATGTAAATAATAATGATGTCATTCTGCCAGGTAAGCATATGCTACTTTGTGGTTAAAATTTAATTAAGAAGGTTCCTGGGAAAGCCTTTCCACTCCTCCGAAACACGACCCCGCCTAGACGCGCTACTTCTTGACACACTGCTCGCTTAACCCGGAAGACAGTCGCACCAATTTGTCATAGGAAACACCGTACAGCTAGCTACCGGAGTCAGCCTGCACTGCGCCCGGGCCGCCAGAAGGAGTCGCTAGAGTGCAATGTGACAAGGGCAAAGCTGGGCCAATTGTGCGGCGCCTCATGGGTCTCCCGGTAGCGGCCGGCTGTAACACTGCCCGGGATCGAACCCGGATCTGTAGTGACGTCTCTAGCACTGCGATGCAGTGCCCTAGACTGGTAAACTTGATAAATTATTCTATATTTTGTCTGTGTATTTCAGATTGAATCAAGGCAGTAGAACGTACCAGAGGACACCAACATAGAGCTCCTTCAGCAAACAAAATGTGAACACCAGGGGCGCCTGGCTGGCTACTTATTCTATTTGGCTGGCTACTCTGTGTACCTGTAGAAAACACTGCCTGGGGACACCTGCCTGGCTACTCTGTGTACCTGTAGAAAACACTGCCTGGGGTCGCCTGGCTGGCTACTTATTCTATTTGGCTGGCTACTCTGTGTACCTGTAGAAAACACTGCCTGGGGTCGCCTGGCTGGCTACTTATTCTATTTGACTGGCTACTCTGTGTACCTGTAGAAAACACTGCCTGGGGTCGCCTGGCTGGCTACTCTATGTACCTGTAGAAAACACTGCCTGGGGTCGCCTGGCTGGCTACTCTATGTACCTGTAGAAAACACTGCCTGGGGACACCTGCCTGGCTACTCTGTGTACCTGTAGAAAACACTGGCTGGGGTCGCCTGGCTGGCTACTCTGTGTACCTGTAGAAAACACTGGCTGGCTACTCTATGTACTATATATACTGTACCAAGAAAGATTCACCACACCAAACCACCAGCCTCCACACACAGAGAAAGATGAACAAAGTATTCATGTACTATATATACTGTACCAGATCTACCGTAGTCTACATGTACTATATATACTGTACCAGATCTACCGTAGTCTACATGTCCTATATATACTGTACCAGATCTACCGTAGTCTACATGTCCTATATATACTGTACCAGATCTACCGTAGTCTACATGTCCTATATATACTGTACCAGATCTACCGTAGTCTACATGTCCTATATATACTGTACCAGATCTACCGTAGTCTACATGTACTATATATACTGTACCAGATCTACCGTAGTCTACATGTCCTATATATACTGTACCAGATCTACCGTAGTCTACATGTCCTATATATACTGTACCAGATCTACCGTAGTCTACATGTCCTATATATACTGTATATATACTGACAGTTTAAGAAGGGGCAAGACAGACAGACAGACAGACTGTTCACAGTCAGGAAACATGTCTGAGACCTCCAGACTTTAGCTCAGTGGGACTAGACAGTCCCAACAACAGCCCAGTCTGAATCCAGACTTTAGCTCAGTGGGACTAGACAGTCCCAACAACAGCCCAGTCTGAATCCAGACTTTAGCTCAGTGGGACTAGACAGTCCCAACAACAGCCCAATCTGAATCCAGACTTTAGCTCAGTGGGACTAGACAGTCCCAACAACAGCCCAGTCTGAATCCAGACTTTAGCTCAGTGGGACTAGACAGTCCCAACAACAGCCCAGTCTGAATATAGACTTTAGCTCAGTGGGACTAGACAGTCCCAACAACAGCCCAGTCTGAATCCAGACTTTAGCTCAGTGGGACTATACAGTCCCAACAACAGCCCAGTCTGAATCCAGACTTTAGCTCAGTGGGACTAGACAGTCCCAACAACAGCCCAGTCTGAATATAGACTTTAGCTCAGTGGGACTAGACAGTCCCAACAACAGCCCAGTCTGAATATAGACTTTAGCTCAGTGGGACTAGACAGTCCCAACAACAGCCCAGTCTGAATCCAGACTTTAGCTCAGTGGGACTAGACAGTCCCAACAACAGCCCAGTCTGAATCCAGACTTTAGCTCAGTGGGATTAGACAGTCCCAACAACAGCCCAGTCTGAATCCAGACTTTAGCTCAGTGGGACTAGACAGTCCCAACAACAGCCCAGTCTGAATCCAGACTTTAGCTCAGTGGGACTAGACAGTCCCAACAACAGCCCAGTCTGAATCCAGACTTTAGCTCAGTGGGATTAGACAGTCCCAACAACAGCCCAGTCTGAATATAGACTTTAGCTCAGTGGGACTAGACAGTCCCAACAACAGCCCAGTCTGAATATAGACTTTAGCTCAGTGGGACTAGACAGTCCCAACAACAGCCCAGTCTGAATCCAGACTTTAGCTCAGTGGGACTAGACAGTCCCAACAACAGCCCAGTCTGAATCCTAGTTGTTTCCTCACACAGCAACCAGAACACAACCAAACACGACGGGGTGTTAGTCACATGCAGGTCAACCACACACACAGGCCCCACCCACCAAACTCAGGAGTATCTCTCTTTAGTTCCTCCAGCAACATGACCTTCTTCCTGACGATGCAGCCGTAGCATCGGCCTACACCACACAATACAATGAGCAACACAGCTAACACAATGGGGACGTGTGTGTAGCTGTGTGTGTGTGTATGTCTGTGTGTCTCACCCTCCTCCAGCCCCTCCACGCTGTGTAATCTGATGATGTCTCCCTTGTGGAAGCTGAGCAGAGTTCTGTCCTCTGTGATGTAGTTCCTCACTGCGACCACATACTCAGAGTCCTGGGGAAAAAACATCCCATTTGTCCAAATCAATCTGGACGCAGAAAAAGGGTGATAATGTGTCCATCCTTTCTATCAGGTTGTAGAGTGAAGCCTGGAGTCCTGTTGAATGAACACAATCACTTTCCTACCTGTCTCACCCTCTAACCTGTCTCACCCTCTAACCTGTTTCACCCTCTAACCGGTTTCACCTCTCACCCTCTAACCTGTCTCACCCTCTAACCTGTTTCACCTGTCTCACCCTCTAACCTGTTTCACCCTCTAACCGGTTTCACCTGTCTCACCCTCTAACCTGTTTCACCCTCTAACCTGTCTCACCCTCTAACCTGTTTCACCCTCTAACCTGTTTCACCCTCTAACCGGTTTCACCTCTCACCCTCTAACCTGTCTCACCCTCTAACCTGTTTCACCTGTCTCACCCTATAACCTGTTTCACCCTCTAACCGGTTTCACCTGTCTCACCCTTTAACCTGTCTCACCCTCTAACCTGTTGCAACCTCTAACCTGTTTCACCCTCTAACCTGTCTCACCCTCCAACCTGTTTCACCCTCCAACCTGTCTCACTCTCTAACCAGTCTCACCCTCTAATCTGTCTCACCCTCTAACCTGTCTCACCCTCTAACCTGTCTCACCCTCTAACCTGTTTCACCTGTCTCACCCTCTAACCTGTTTCACCCTCTAACCTGTCTCACCCTCCAACCTGTTTCACCCTCCAACCTGTCTCACCCTATATCCTGTTATACACTCTAACCTGTCTCACCCTCTAACCTGTTTCACCCTCTAACCTGTTTCACCCTCTAACCTGTTTCACCTGTCTCACCCTCTAACCTGTCTCACTCTCTATCCGGTTATACACTCTAACCTGTCTCACCCTGTAACCTGTCTCACCCTCTCACCTGTCTCACCCTCTCACCTGTTATACACTCTAACCTGTCTCACCCTCTAACCTGTCTAACCCTCTAACCTATTTCACGTCTCACCCTCTAGCCTGTTTCACCCTCTAACCTGTCTAACCCTCTAACCTGTCTAACCCTCTAACGTGTCTCACCCTCTAACCTGTCTCACCCTCTAACCTGTCTAACCCTCTAACCTATTTCACGTCTCACCCTCTAGCCTGTTTCACCCTCTAAGCTGTCTAACCCTCTAACCTGTCTAACCCTCTAACCTGTCTCACCCTCTAGCCTGTTTCACCCTCTAACCTGTCTAACCCTCTAAACTGTCTCACCCTCTAGCCTGTCTAACCCTCTAACCTGTCTCACCCTATAGTCTGTTTCACCCTAAAACCTGTCTCACCCTCTAACCTGTCTCACCCTCTAACCTGTTATAACATCTAACCTGTCTCACCCTCTAACCTGTTTCACCCTCTAACCTGTTTCACCCTCTAACCTGTTTCACCTGTCTCAGCCTCTAACCTGTCTCACTCTCTATCCGGTTATACACTCTAACCTGTCTCACCCTGTAACCTGTCTCACCCTCTCACCTGTCTCACCCTCTCACCTGTTATACACTCTAATCTATCTCACCCTCTAACCTATTTCACGTCTCACCCTCTAGCCTGTTTCCCCCTCTAACCTGTTTCCCCCTCTAACCTGTCTCACCCTCTAACCTGTTATAACATCTAACCTGTCTCACCCCCTAAACTGTCTCACCATCTACCTGTCTCACCCTCTACCTGTTTTACACTACCTGTCTCACCCTCTAACCTGTCTCCCCCTCTAACCTGTTTCACCCTCCAACCTGTCTCACCCTCTAACCTGTCTCACCCTCCAACCTGTCTCACCCTCTAACCTGTCTCACCCTCTTGTCTGTTTCACCCTCTTGTCTGTTTCACCCTCTAACCTGTCTCACCCTCTAACCTGTCTCACCTTCTAACCTGACTCACCTTCTAACCTGTCTCACCCTCTAACCTGTCTCACCTTCTAACCTGACTCCCCCTCTAACCTGTCTCACCCTCTAACCTGTTATAACATCTAACCTGTCTCACCCCCTAAACTGTCTCACCATCTACCTGTCTCACCCTCTACCTGTTTTACACTACCTGTCTCACCCTCTAACCTGTCTCCCCCTCTAACCTGTTTCACCCTCCAACCTGTCTCACCCTCTAACCTGTTTCACCCTCTTGTCTGTTTCACCCTCTAACCTGTCTCACCCTCTAACCTGTCTCACCTTCTAACCTGACTCACCTTCTAACCTGTCTCACCCTCTAACCTGTCTCACCTTCTAACCTGACTCACCTTCTAACCTGTCTCACCCTCTAACCTGTCTCACCCTCTAACCTGTCTAACCCTCTAACCCATCTCACCCTCTAACCAGTCTCACCCTCTAACCTATCTAACCTGTCTCACCCTCTAACCTGTCTAACCTGTCTCACCCTCTAACCTGTCTAACCTGTCTCACCCTCTAACCTGTCTAACCTGTCTCACCTTCTTCAGTTCTGTGATGAAGTAGTCCACCATGTGTTTAACCTGTGGAGCCTTGGCGGAGAACAGAATCAGCTTCTCGTTGGTCAGGTTAAACTCCAACATGTTCTTAGATGGAATGGACACAAACAGGATGTCCGCGTAACTATGGAAACAAAAACAGAAACAAACAGATCTTTACCTTGTCAGCTTGGGGATTCGATCCAGCAACCTTTCGGGTTACTGGCCCAATACTCTAACCACTAGGCTACCTGCGGCCCCGTGTGTGTGTGTGTGTGTGTGTGTGTGTGTGTGTGTGTGTGTGTGTGTGTGTGTGTGTGTGTGTGTGTGTGTGTGTGTGTGTGTGTGTGTGTGTGTGTGTGTGTGTGTGTGTGTGTGTGTGTGTGTGTGTGTGTGTGTTCAGTTTGTTATATCTGGAGTACTTCTCCTGTCCTATTCGGTGTCCTGTGTGAATTTAAGTGTGCTCTCTCTAATTCTCTCTTTCTTTCTCTCTCGGAGGACCTGAGCCCTAGGACCTTGCCTCAGGACTACCTGACATGATGACTCCTTGCTGTCCTCAGTCCACCTGGCCGTGCTGCTGCTCCGGTTTCAACTGTTCTGCCTTATTATTATTTGACCATGCTGGTCAATTATGAACATTTGAACATCTTGGCCATGTTCTGTTATAATCTCCACCCAGCACAGCCAGAAGAGGACTGGCCACCCCTCATAGCCTGGTTCCTCTCTAGGTTTCTTCCTAGGTTTTGGCCTTTCTAGGGAGTTTTTCCTAGCCACTGTGCTTCTACACCTGCATTGCTTGCTGTTTGGGGTTTTAGGCTGGGTTTCTGTACAGCACTTTGAGATATCAGCTGATGTACGAAGGGCTATATAAATACATTTGATTTGATTTTTGATTTGATTTGTGTGTGTGTGTGTGTTAATGTGTGTGTGTGTGTGTGTGTGTGTGTGTGTGTGTGTGTGTGTGTGTGTGTGTGTGTGTGTGTGTACCTGTAAGGGTGTAGCACTCTGAAGTAGTCTGGGACAACAGCGCTGCTTCTCACCATCTTCAGCAGCTTGATGCCTCGATGAGACACAGAGACCACCTGCACCCCAGTACCCACACTGCCCTGCAACACACACACTCTGTCAACATCAACAGGCTCACACACACACACAGTTATGAGACCACCTGCACCCCAGTACCCACACTGCCCTGCAACACACACACTCTGTCAACATCCACAGGCTCACACACACACACACACAGTTATGAGACCACCTGCACCCCAGTACCCACACTGCCCTGCAACACACACACTCTGTCAACACACACAGTTATGTAGCGTCCTCAACCCAACACCTAGCGACCTCACCCCAACACCTAGAGACCTCACCCCAACACCTAGCGTCCTCAACCCAACACCTAGCGTCCTCAACCCAACACTTAACGACCTCAACCCAACACCTAGCGATCTCAACCCAGCACCTAGCGACCTCAACCCAACACCTAGCGTCCTCAACCCAACACCTAGCGTCCCCAACCCAACACCTAGCGTCCCCAACCCAACACTTAACGATCTCAACCCAACACCTAGCGATCTCAACCCAACACCTAGCGACCTCTACCCAACACCTAGCGACCTCTACCCAACACCTAGCGACCTCTACCCAACACCTAGCGACCTCTACCCAACACCTAGCGACGTCTACCCAACACCTAGCGACCTCAACCCAACACCTAGCGACCTCAACCCAACACCTAGCGACCTCAACCCAAACACCTAGCGACCTCAACCCAAACACCTAGCGACCTCAACCCAACACCTAGCGACCTCAACCCAACACCTAGCGACCTCAACCCAAACACCTAGCGACCTCAACCCAAACACCTAGCGACCTCAACCCAAACACCTAGCGACCTCTACCCAAACACCTAGCGACCTCAACCCAACACCTAGCGACCTCAACCCAACACCTAGCGACCTCAACCCAACACCTAGCGACCTCAACCCAACACCTAGCGACCTCACCCCAACACCTAGCGACCTCAACCCAACACCTAGCGACCTCAACTTAACACCTAGCGACCTCAACCCAACACCTAGCGACCTCACCCCAACACCTAGCGACCTCAACCCAACACCTAGCGACCTCAACCCAACACCTAGCGACCTCAACCCAACACCTAGCGACCTCAACCCAACACCTAGCGATCTCAACCCAACACCTAGCGACCTCAACCCAACACCTAGCGACCACAACCCAACACCTAGCGACCTCAACCCAACACCTAGCGACCTCAACCCAACACCTAGCGACCTCAACCCAACACCTAGCGACCTCAACCCAACACCTAGCGACCTCAACCCAACACCTAGCGACCTCAACCCAACACCTAGCGACCTCAACCCAACACCTAGCGACCTCTACCCAACACCTAGCGACGTCCAATGTGTAATGTGTTGTGTTGACAGTCGCTGGACCCGGGTAGGAGTACTGGGTGGAGCTACCCCAGATATAGCTACGGTATATAGGCTCACACACAGAGACACACTCACCGAGGCAGGGAAGAG
Source organism: Oncorhynchus clarkii lewisi (assembly GCF_045791955.1). NCBI lineage: Eukaryota > Metazoa > Chordata > Actinopteri > Salmoniformes > Salmonidae > Oncorhynchus > Oncorhynchus clarkii. Next base: position 96,047,932 of record NC_092158.1, on the reverse strand, counting down.
TCGTGAGAAATATATTTCCCAGGAGTCTCTGGCCATCGTCACGATCTTCTTCTTCACACTCTCATCCTGTGTGGCTCCATCCTGACCCACCTGGTGCTCCACTACACACACACACAGTCACACAGTCACACAGACAGACAGACAGACAGACAGACAGACAGACAGACAGACAGACACTGAGTAATGATGGTTCTAATAGTTTGTGGTGTTTTATGGGGTTTGATGGTGTTTTGTGGTGGGTTGTGGTGTTATGTGGTAGGTTGTGATGTTGTGTGGTGGGTCGTGGTGTTTTGTGGTGGGTTGTAGTGTTGTGTGGTGGGTTGTGGTGTTATGTGGTGGCTCGTGGTGTTGTATGGTGGGTTGTGGTGTTATGTGGTGGGTTGTGGTGTTGTGTGGTGGGTTGTGGTGTTGTGTGGTGGGTTGTGGTGTTGTGTGGTGGGTTGTAGTGTTGTGTGGTGGGTTGTGGTGTTGTATGGTGGGTTGTGGTGTAGTGTGGTGGGTTGTGGTGTTGTGTGGTGGGTTGTGGTGTGGGTTGTAGTGTTGTGTGGTGGGTTGTGGTGTTGTGTGGTGGTTTGTGGTGTTATGTTGTGGGTTGTGGTGTTGTGTGGTGGGTTGTGGTGTAGTGTGGTGGGTTGTGGTGTTGTGTGGTGGGTTGTGGTGTTGTGTGGTGGGTTGTGGTGTTGTGTGGTGGGTTGTGGTGTTGTGTGGTGGTTCAAATCAAATCAAATTTTATTTGTCACATTCACATGGTTAGCAGATGTTAATGCGAGTGTAGCGAAATGCTTGTGCTTCTAGTTCCGACAATGCAGTAATAACCAACAAGTAATCTAACTAACAATTCCAAAACTACTGTCTTATACACAGTGTAAGGGGATAAAGAATATGTAAATAAAGATATATGGATGAGTGATGGTACAGAGCAGCATAGGCAAGATACAGTAGATGGTATCGAGTACAGTATATACATATGAGATGAGTATGTAAACAAAGTGGCATAGTTAAAGTGGCTAGTGATACATGTATTACATAAGGATGTAGTAGATGATATAGAGTACAGTATGTACATATGAGATGAATAATGTAGGGTATGTAAACATATTAGGTAGCATTGTTTAAAGTGGCTAGTGATATATTTTACATCATTTCCCATCAATTCCCATTATTAAAGTGGCTGGAGTTGAGTCAGTGTGTTGGCAGCAGCCACTCAATGTTAGTGGTGGCTGTTTAACAGTCTGATGGCCTTGAGATAGAAGCTGTTTTTCAGTCTCTCGGTCCCAGCTTTGATGCACCTGTACTGACCTCGCCTTCTGGATGATAGCGGGGTGAACAGGCAGTGGCTCGGGTGGTTGTTGTCCTTGATGATCTTTATGGCCTTCCTGTAACATCGGGTGGTGTAGGTGTCCTGGAGGGCAGGTAGTTTTCCCCCGGTGATGCGTTGTGCAGACCTCACTACCCTCTGGAGAGCCTTACGGTTGTGGGCGGAGCAGTTGCCGTACCAGGCGGTGATACAGCCCGACAGGATGCTCTCGATTGTGCATCTGTAGAAGTTTGTGAGTGCTTTTGGTGACATGCCGAATTTCTTCAGCCTCCTGAGGTTGAAGAGGCGCTGCTGCGTCTTCTTCACGATGCTGTCTGTGTGAGTGGACCAATTCAGTTGGTCTGTGATGTGTATGCCGAGGAACTTAAAACTTACTACCCTGTCCACTACTGTTCCATCGATGTGGATAGGGGGGTGTTCCCTCTGCTGTTTCCTGAAGTCCACAATCATCTCCTTAGTTTTGTTGACGTTGAGTGTGAGGTTATTTTCCTGACACCACACTCCAAGGGCCCTCACCTCCTCCCTGTAAGCCGTCTCGTCGTTGTTGGTAATCAAGCCTACCACTGTTGTGTCGTCCGCAAACTTGATGATTGAGTTGGAGGCGTGCGTGGCCACGCAGTCGTGGGTGAACAGGGAGTACAGGAGAGGGCTCAGAACGCACCCTTGTGGGGCCCCAGTGTTGAGGATCAGCGGGGTGGAGATGTTGTTGCCTACCCTCACCACCTGGGGGCGGCCCGTCAGGAAGTCCAGTACCCTGTTGCACAGGGCGGGGTCGAGACCCAGGGTCTCGAGCTTGATGACGAGCTTGGAGGGTACTATGGTGTTGAATGCCGAGCTGTAGTCGATGAACAGCATTCTCACATAGGTATTCCTCTTGTCCAGATGGGTTAGAGCAGTGTGCAGTGTGGTTGAGATTGCATCGTCTGTGGACCTATGTGGGCGGTAAGCAAATTGGAGTGGGTCTAGGGTGTCAGGTAGGGTGGAGGTGATATGGTCCTTGACTAGTCTCTCAAAGCACTTCATGATGACGGAAGTGAGTGCTACGGGGCGGTAGTCGTTTAGCTCAGTTACCTTAGCTTTCTTGGGAACAGGAACAATGGTGGCCCTCTTGAAGCATGTGGGAACAGCAGACTTGTATAGGGATTGATTGAATATGTCCGTAAACACACCGGCCAGCTGGTCTGCGCATGCTCTGAGGATGCGGCTGGGGATGCCGCCTGCAGCCTTGCGAGGGTTAACACGTTTAAATGTTTTACTCACCTCGGCTGCAGTGAAGGAGAGTCCGCATGTTTTCGTTGCAGGCCGTGTCAGTGGCACTGTATTGTCCTCAAAGCGGGCAAAAAAGTTATTTAGTCTGCCTGGGAGCAAGACATCCTGGTCCGTGACTGGGCTGGTTTTCTTCTTGTAGTCCGTGATTGACTGTAGACCCTGCCACATACCTCTTGTGTCTGAGCCGTTGAATTGAGATTCTACTTTGTCTCTATACTGACGCTTAGCTTGTTTGATAGCCTTGCGGAGGGAATAGCTGCACTGTTTGTATTCGGTCATGTTACCAGTCACCTTGCCCTGATTAAAAGCAGTGGTTCGCGCTTTCAGTTTCACGCGAATGCTGCCATCAATCCACGGTTTCTGGTTAGGGAATGTTTTAATCGTTGCTATGGGAACGACATCTTCAACGCACGTTCTAATGAACTCGCACACCGAATCAGCGTATTCGTCAATGTTGTTATCTGACGCAATACGAAACATATCCCAGTCCACGTGATGGAAGCAGTCTTGGAGTGTGGAATCAGCTTGGTCAGACCAGCGTTGGACAGACCTCAGCGTGGGAGCTTCTTGTTTTAGTTTCTGTCTGTAGGCAGGGATCAGCAAAATGGAGTCGTGGTCAGCTTTTCCGAAAGGAAGGCGGGGCAGGGCCTTATATGCGTCGTGGAAGTTAGAATAACAATGATCCAAGGTTTTTCCAGCCCTGGTTGCGCAATCGATATGTTGATACAATTTAGGGAGTCTTGTTTTCAGATTAGCCTTGTTAAAATCCCCAGCTACAATGACTGCAGCCTCTGGTTTGTGGTGTTATGTGGTGGGTTGTGGTGTTGTGTGGTGGGTTGTGGTGTTGTGTGGTGGCTTGTGGTGTTTTGTGGTGGGTTGTGGTGTTATGTGGTGGGTTGTCGTGTTGTGTGGTGGGTTGTGGTGTTATGTGGTGGGTTGTGGTGTTATGTGGTGGGTTGTGGTGTTGTGTGGTGGGTTGTGGTGTGGTGTTGTGTGGTGTGGTGGGTTGTAGTGTTGTGTGGTGGGTTGTGGTGTTGTGTGGTGGGTTGTGGTGTTGTGTGGTGTTATATGGTGGGTTGTGGTGTTGTGTGGTGGGTTGTGGTGTTGCGTGGTGGGTTGGGGTGTTGTGTGGTGGGTTGTGGTGTTGTGTGGTGGGTTGTGGTGTTGTGTGGTGTTATATGGTGGGTTGTGGTGTTGTGTGGTTGGTTGTGGTGGGTTGTGGTATTGTGTGGTGGGTTGTGGTGTTGTGTGGTGGGTTGTGGTGTTGTGTGGTGGGTTGTGGTGTTGTGTGGTTGGTTGTGGTGGGTTGTGGTGTTGTGTGGTGGGTTGTGGTGTTGTGTGGTGGGTTGTGGTGGGTTGTGGTGTTGCGTGGTGGGTTGGGGTGTTGTGTGGTGGGTTGTGGTGTTGTGTGGTGGGTTGTGGTGTTGTGTGGTTGGTTGTGGTGGGTTGTGGTATTGTGTGGTGGGTTGTGGTGTTGTGTGGTGGGTTGTGGTGTTGTGTGGTGGGTTGTGGTGTTGTGTGGTGGGTTGTGGTGTTGTGTGGTGGGTTGTGGTGGGTTGTAGTGGTTTGATGGTGTTTGGTTTTGTTTTGATGGTGTTTTGTGGTGGTTCTAATGGTTGGTACCAAACATAGCCTTCATCTTGGTCCTCTCCTCCTGAGTGATGCGGATGCAGGCCTCTGAGAAGGTGTCGTGGACTATCTGTCTGAACAGCAGCTCCAGCAACAGAGGAGTGTTGAAGTTGTCTTTAGGGTAGAACACCTGCAGTACCACACCATCAACATAGACAATATCAAGACTTGGAATGAGCTCATTGGTTGGACAAACAATTATTTGACTTGTTCCTAATTGTCTTGAAGGATCATGACTGATTGTGACTGATTGATACCTTCCTCAGGTAAATCTCCCAGGGTGTGTTAGTGTGTGGGCCCCTCCTTCCTCTGGTAAATCTCTCAGGGTGTGTTAGTGTGTGTACCTCTTCCCTCAGGTAAATCTCTCAGGGTGTGTTAGTGTGTGGGCCCCTCCTTCCTCAGGTAAATCTCCCAGGGTGTGTTAGTGTGTGGGCCCCTCCTTCCTCAGGTAAATCTCTCAGGGTGTGTTAGTGTGTGGGCCCCTCCTTCCTCAGGTAAATCTCTCAGGGTGTGTTAGTGTGTGTGTACCTCTTCCCTCAGATAAATCTCTCAGGGTGTGTTAGTGTGTGTACCTCTTTCCTCAGGTAAATCCTCCAGGGTGTGTTAGTGTGTGGGCCCCTCCTTCCTCAGGTAAATCTCTCAGGGTGTGTTAGTGTGTGGGCCCCTCCTTCCTCAGGTAAATCTCCCAGGGTGTGTTAGTGTGTGTACCTCTTTCCTCAGGTAAATCCTCCAGGGTGTGTTAGTGTAAGTGTAGTGCTCTTCACTGCTCCTGTGGTGTAGCTGGGTCTGGCTGGTCTCTTCCTCTACAGGCAACTCTCTGGACACTATAAACACACACACACACACACACACATAAACACACACACACAAGAACACTGAATGGTTTTCATTCAACAATGAAAATTGTCTGGTTCAGTTCAGGACTGATTCTAGTTATGGTCTGGTTCAGGTCTGGATCTATTTCAGGTTTGGATCTAGTTCAGGACTGGTTCTAGTTGAGGTCTGGATTTGGTTCAGGTCTGGGTCTGGCCAGACCTGAACTATAACCAGACCTGAACTACAACCAGACCTAAACTATAACCAGACCTAAACTATAACCAGACCTGAACTATAACCAGACCTGAACTACAACTAGGCCTGAACTAGAACCAGCCAGACCTGCACTAGAACCAGACCTAGGTTGTAGTTCAGGTCTGGTTGTAGTTCAGGTTATAGTTCAGGTCTGGTTGCAGATCAGGTCTGGTTCTAGTTCATGTCTGGTTGTAGTTCAGGTCTGGTTGTAGTTCAGGTCTGGTTGTAGTTCAGGTCTGGTTATAGTTCAGGTCTGGTTATAGTTCAGGTCTGGTTATAGTTCAGGTCTGGTTATAGTTCAGGTCTGGTTATAGTTCAGGTCTGGTTATAGTTCAGGTCTGGTTGTAGTTCAGGTCTGGTTATAGTTCATGTCTGGTTGTAGTTCAGGTCAGGTTATAGTTCAGGTCTGGTTATAGTTCAGGTCTGGTTATAGTTCAGGTCTGGTTGTAGTTCAGGTCTGGTTATAGTTCAGGTCTGGTTATAGTTCAGGTCTGGTTGTAGTTCAGGTCTGGTTATAGTTCAGGTCTGGTTGTAGTTCAGGTCTGGTTATAGTTCAGGTCTGGTTGTAGTTCAGGTCTGGTTATAGTTCAGGTCTGGTTGTAGTTCAGGTATGGTTATAGTTCAGGTCTGGTTGTAGTTCAGGTTATAGTTCAGGTCTGGTTATAGTTCAGGTCTGGTTGTAGTTCAGGTCTGGTTGTAGTTCAGGTTATAGTTCAGGTCTGGTTATAGTTCAGGTCTGGTTGTAGTTCAGGTCTGGTTGTAGTTCAGGTCTGGTTATAGTTCAGGTCTGGTTATAGATCAGGTCAGGTTATAGTTCAGGTCTGGTTGTAGTTCAGGTCTGGTTATAGTTCAGGTTATAGTTCAGGTCTGGTTATAGTTCAGGTCTGCTTCTATTTCAGGTCTGGTTATAGTTCAGGTCAGGTTCTAGTTCAGGTTATAGTTCAGGTCTGGTTATAGTTCAGGTCTGGTTGTAGTTCAGGTTGTAGTTCAGGTCTGGTTATAGTTCAGGTCTGCTTATAGTTCAGGTCTGGTTATAGTTCAGGTTATAGATCAGGTCAGGTTATAGTTCAGGTCTGGTTATAGTTCAGGTTATAGATCAGGTCAGGTTATAGTTCAGGTCTGGTTGTAGTTCAGTTCTGGTTATAGTTCAGGTCTGGTTGTAGTTCAGGTCTGGTTGTAGTTCAGGTCTGGTTATAGTTCAGGTCTGGTTGTAGTTCAGGTCTGGTTGTAGTTCAGGTCTGGTTGTAGTTCAGGTTATAGATCAGGTCAGGTTATAGTTCAGGTCTGGTTGTAGTTCAGTTCTGGTTGTAGTTTAGGTCTGGTTATAGTTCAGGTCTGGTTGTAGTTCAGGTCTGGTTGTAGTTCAGGTCTGGTTGTAGTTCAGGTTATAGTTCAGGTCAGGTTATAGTTCATGTCTGGTTGTAGTTTAGGTCAGGTTATAGTTCAGGTCTGGTTGTAGTTCAGGTCTGGTTGTAGTTTAGGTCAGGTTCTAGTTCAGGTCATAGTTCAGGTTATAGTGCAGGTCTGGTTGTAGTTCAGGTTATAGTTCAGGTCAGGTTATAGTTCAGGTCTGGTTCTAGTTCAGGTCATAGTTCAGGTTATAGTGCAGGTCTGGTTGTAGTTCAGGTTATAGTTCAGGTCTGGTAGTAGTTCAGGTGTGGTTGTAGTTCAGGTTGTAGTTCAGGTCTGGTTAAGTTCAGGTCTGGTTCTAGTTCAGGTTATAGATCAGGTCAGGTTATAGTTCAGGTCTGGTTGTAGTTCAGGTGTGGTTGTAGTTCAGGTTGTAGTTCAGGTCTGGTTATAGTTCAGGTCTGGTTCTAGTTCAGGTTATAGATCAGGTCAGGTTATAGTTCAGGTCTGGTTGTAGTTCAGGTGTGGTTGTAGTTCAGGTTGTAGTTCAGGTCAGGTTATAGTTCAGGTCTGGTTGTAGTTCAGGTCTGGTTATAGTTCAGGTCTGGTTGTAGTTCAGGTCTGGTCATAGTTCAGGTCCTTTTATAGTTCAGATCTGGTTATAGTTCAGGTCTGTTTGTAGTTCAGGTTATAGTTCAGGTCTGGTTGTAGTTCAGGTCTGGTTATAGTTCAGGTCTGGTTGTAGTTCAGGTCTGGTTGTAGTTCAGGTCTGGTTATAGTTCAGTTCTGGTTATAGTTCAGGTCTGGTTATAGTTCAGGTCTGGTTATAGTTCAGGTCTGGTTGTAGTTCAGGTTATAGTTCAGGTCTGGTTATAGTTCAGGTCTGGTTATAGTTCAGGTCTGGTTGTAGTTCAGGTCTGGTTGTAGTTCAGGTTATAGTTCAGGTCTGGTTATAGTTCAGGTCTGGTTGTAGTTCAGGTCTGGTTATAGTTCAGGTCTGGTTATGGTTCAGGTCTGGTTATAGTTCAGGTCTGGTTATAGTACAGGTCTGGTTGTAGTTCAGGTTATAGTTCAGGTCAGGTTATAGTTCAGGTCTGGTTATAGTACAGGTCTGGTTGTAGTTCAGGTTGTAGTTCAGGTCTGGTTATAGTTCAGGTCTGGTTATAGTTCAGGTCTGGTTATAGTTCAGGTCTGGTTGTAGTTCAGGTGAGGTTGTAGTTCAGGTCTGGTTATAGTACAGGTCTGGTTGTAGTTCAGGTTGTAGTTCAGGTCTGGTTGTAGTTCAGGTCTGGTTATAGTTCAGGTCTGGTTGTAGTTCAGGTGAGGTTGTAGTTCAGGTCTGGTTGTAGTTCAGGTCTGGTTATAGATCAGGTCTGGTTGTAGTTCAGGTCTGGTTATAGTTCAGGTCTGGTTATGGTTCAGGTCTGGTTATAGTTCAGGTCTGGTTATAGTACAGGTCTGGTTGTAGTTCAGGTTATAGTTCAGGTCAGGTTATAGTTCAGGTCTGGTTATAGTACAGGTCTGGTTGTAGTTCAGGTTGTAGTTCAGGTCTGGTTATAGTTCAGGTCTGGTTCTAGTTCAGGTCATAGTTCAGGTTATAGTGCAGGTCTGGTTGTAGTTCAGGTTATAGTTCAGGTCTGGTTATAGTTCAGGTCTGGTTGTAGTTCAGGTGTGGTTGTAGTTCAGGTTGTAGTTCAGGTCTGGTTATAGTTCAGGTTATAGATCAGGTCAGGTTATAGTTCAGGTCTGGTTGTAGTTCAGGTGTGGTTGTAGTTCAGGTTGTAGTTCAGGTCTGGTTATAGTTCAGGTCTGGTTCTAGTTCAGGTTATAGATCAGGTCTGGTTGTAGTTCAGGTCTGGTTGTAGTTCAGGTCTGGTTGTAGTTCAGGTCCTTTTATAGTTCAGATCTGGTTATAGTTCAGGTCTGTTTGTAGTTCAGGTTATAGTTCAGGTCTGGTTGTAGTTCAGGTCTGGTTATAGTTCAGGTCTGGTTGTAGTTCAGGTCTGGTTGTAGTTCAGGTCTGGTTATAGTTCAGGTCTGGTTGTAGTTCAGGTCTGGTTATAGTTCAGGTCTGGTTGTAGTTCAGGTCTGGTTATAGTTCAGGTCTGGTTGTAGTTCAGGTTATAGTTCAGGTCTGGTTGTAGTTCAGGTCTGGTTGTAGTTCAGGTTATAGTTCAGGTCTGGTTGTAGTTCAGGTCTGGTTGTAGTTCAGGTTATAGTTCAGGTCTGGTTGTAGTTCAGGTCTGGTTATAGTTCAGGTCTGGTTATAGTTCAGGTCTGGTTGTAGTTCAGGTCTGGTTGTAGTTCAGGTTATAGTTCAGGTCTGGTTGTAGTTCAGGTCTGGTTATAGTTCAGGTCTGGTTATAGTTCAGGTCTGGTTGTAGTTCAGGTCTGTTTGTAGTTCAGGTTATAGTTCAGTTCTGGTTATAGTTCAGGTCTGGTTATAGTTCAGGTCTGGTTATAGTTCAGGTCTGGTTGTAGTTCAGGTCTGGTTGTAGTTCAGGTTATAGTTCAGGTCTGGTTGTAGTTCAGTTCTGGTTGTAGTTCAGGTCTGGTTGTAGTTCAGGTTATAGTTCAGGTCTGGTTATAGTTCAGGTCTGGTTATAGTTCAGGTCTGGTTGTAGTTCAGGTCTGGTTGTAGTTCAGGTTATAGTTCAGGTCTGGTTGTAGTTCAGGTCTGGTTATAGTTCAGTTCTGGTTATAGTTCAGGTCTGGTTGTAGTTCAGGTCTGTTTGTAGTTCAGGTTATAGTTCAGTTCTGGTTATAGTTCAGGTCTGGTTATAGTTCAGGTCTGGTTATAGTTCAGGTCTGGTTGTAGTTCAGGTCTGGTTGTAGTTCAGGTTATAGTTCAGGTCTGGTTGTAGTTCAGTTCTGGTTGTAGTTCAGGTCTGGTTGTAGTTCAGGTTATAGTTCAGGTCTGGTTATAGTTCAGGTCTGGTTATAGTTCAGGTCTGGTTGTAGTTCAGGTCTGGTTGTAGTTCAGGTTATAGTTCAGGTCTGGTTGTAGTTCAGGTCTGGTTGTAGTTCAGGTCTGGTTATAGTTCAGGTCTGGTTATAGTTCAGGTTATAGTTCAGGTCTGGTTATAGTTCAGGTTATAGTTCAGGTCTGGTTGTAGTTCAGGTCTGGTTGTAGTTCAGGTTGTAGTTCAAGTCTGGTTGTAGTTCAGGTCTGGTTATAGTTCAGGTCTGGTTATAGTTCAGGTCTGGTTATAGTTCAGGTCTGGTTGTAGTTCAGGTCTGGTTGTAGTTCAGGTTATAGTTCAGGTCTGGTTATAGTTCAGGTCTGGTTATAGTTCAGGTTATAGTTCAGGTCTGGTTATAGTTCAGGTCTGGTTATAGTTCAGGTCTGGTTATAGTTCAGGTCTGGTTGTAGTTCAGGTCTGGTTGTAGTTCAGGTTATAGTTCAGGTCTGGTTGTAGTTCAGGTTATAGTTCAGGTCTGGTTGTAGTTCAGGTTATAGTTCAGGTCTGGTTGTAGTTCAGGTCTGGTTGTAGTTCAGGTTATAGTTCAGGTCAGGTTATAGTTCAGGTCTGGTTATAGTTCAGGTCTGGTTGTAGTTCAGGTCTGGTTGTAGTTCAGGTTGTAGTTCAGGTCTGGTTGTAGTTCAGGTTATAGTTCAGGTCTGGTTGTAGTTCAGGTCTGGTTGTAGTTCAGGTTATAGTTCAGGTCTGGTTGTAGTTCAGGTCTGGTTGTAGTTCAGGTTATAGTTCAGGTCTGGTTGTAGTTCAGGTCTGGTTATAGTTCAGGTCTGGTTATAGTTCAGGTGAGGTTGTAGTTCAGGTGAGGTTGTAGTTCAGGTCTGGTTGTAGTTCAGGTCTGGTTGTAGTTCAGGTGAGGTTGTAGTTCAGGTCTGGTTGTAGTTCAGGTGAGGTTGTAGTTCAGGTCTGGTTGAAGTTCAGGTTATAGTTCAGGTCTGGTTATAGTTCAGGTCTGGTTCTAGTTCAGGTCTGGTTATAGTTCAGGTCTGGTTATAGTTCAGGTCTGGTTATAGTTCAGGTCTGGTTGTAGTTCAGGTCTGGTTCTAGTTCAGGTCTGGTTGTAGTTCAGGTCTGGTTATAGTTCAGGTCTGGTTCTAGTTCAGGTCTGGTTATAGTTCGGGTCTGGTTGTAGTTCAGGTCTGGTTCTAGTTCAGGTCTGGTTATAGTTCAGGTGAGGTTATAGTTCAGGTCTGGTTGTAGTTCAGGTTATAGTTCAGGTCTTGTTGTAGTTCAGGTGAGGTTATAGTTCAGGTCTGGTTGTAGTTCAGGTTATAGTTCAGGTCTGGTTGTAGTTCAGGTCTGGTTATAGTTCAGGTCTGGTTATAGTTCAGGTCTGGTTGTAGTTCAGGTCTGGTTCTAGTTCAGGTGAGGTTATAGTTCAGGTCTGGTTGTAGTTCAGGTTATAGTTCAGGTCTGGTTGTAGTTCAGGTGAGGTTATAGTTCAGGTCTGGTTGTAGTTCAGGTTATAGTTTAGGTCTGGTTATAGTTCAGGTCAGGTTGTAGTTCAGGTCTGGTTGTAGTTCAGGTCTGGTTGTAGTTCAGGTCTGGTTATAGTTCAGGTCTGGTTGTAGTTCAGGTCTGGTTATAGTTCTGGTCTGGTTGTAGTTCAGGTCTGGTTATAGTTCTGGTCTGGTTGTAGTTCAGGTGAGGTTATAGTTCAGGTCTGGTTGTAGTTCAGGTTATAGTTCAGGTCTGGTTGTAGTTCAGGTCTGGTTATAGTTCAGGTCTGGTTATAGTTCAGGTCTGGTTATAGTTCAGGTCTGGTTGTAGTTCAGGTCTGGTTATAGTTCAGGTCTGGTTATAGTTCTGGTTATAGTTCAGGTCTGGTTATAGTTCAGGTCTGGTTATAGTTCAGGTTATAGTTCAGGTCTGGTTATAGTTCAGGTCTGGTTATAGTTCAGGTCTGGTTATAGTTCAGGTCTGGTTATAGTTCGGGTCTGGTTGTAGTTCAGGTCTGGTTATAGTTCTGGTCTGGTTGTAGTTCAGGTGAGGTTATAGTTCAGGTCTGGTTGTAGTTCAGGTTATAGTTCAGGTCTGGTTGTAGTTCAGGTCTGGTTATAGTTCAGGTCTGGTTATAGTTCAGGTCTGGTTATAGTTCAGGTCTGGTTGTAGTTCAGGTCTGGTTATAGTTCAGGTCTGGTTATAGTTCTGGTTATAGTTCAGGTCTGGTTATAGTTCAGGTCTGGTTATAGTTCAGGTTATAGTTCAGGTCTGGTTATAGTTCAGGTCTGGTTATAGTTCGGGTCTGGTTGTAGTTCAGGTCTGGTTGTAGTTCAGGTCTGGTTATAGTTCAGGTCTGGTTATAGTTCTGGTTATAGTTCAGGTCTGGTTATAGTTCAGGTCTGGTTATAGTTCAGGTCTGGTTATAGTTCAAGTCTGGTTATAGTTCAGGTCTGGTTGTAGTTCAGGTCTGGTTGTAGTTCAGGTCTGGTTATAGTTCAGGTCTGGTTATAGTTCAGGTTATAGTTCAAGTCTGGTTATAGTTCAGGTCTGGTTATAGTTCAGGTCTGGTTATAGTTCAGGTCTGGTTGTAGTTCAGGTCTGGTTATAGTTCAGGTCTGGTTATAGTTCAGGTCTGGTTGTAGTTCAGGTCTGGTTGTAGTTCAGGTCTGGTTGTAGTTCAGGTCTGGTTATAGTTCAGGTTATAGTTCAAGTCTGGTTATAGTTCAGGTCTGGTTATAGTTCAGGTCAGGTTATAGTTCAGGTCTGGTTGTAGTTCAGGTCTGGTTGTAGTTCAGGTCTGGTTATAGTTCAGGTCTGGTTATAGTTCAGGTCTGGTTGTAGTTCAGGTTATAGTTCAGGTCAGGTTATAGTTCAGGTCTGGTTGTAGTTCAGGTCTGGTTGTAGTTCAGGTCTGGTTGTAGTTCAGGTCTGGTTATAGTTCAGGTCTGGTTGTAGTTCAGGTCTGGTTGTAGTTCAGGTTATAGTTCAGGTCTGGTTGCAGATCAGGTCTGGTTCTAGTTCATGTCTGGTTGTAGTTCAGGTCTGGTTGTAGTTCAGGTCTGGTTGTAGTTCAGGTCTGGTTATAGTTCAGGTCTGGTTATAGTTCAGGTCTGGTTATAGTTCAGGTCTGGTTATAGTTCAGGTCTGGTTATAGTTCAGGTCTGGTTATAGTTCAGGTCTGGTTGTAGTTCAGGTCTGGTTATAGTTCATGTCTGGTTGTAGTTCAGGTCAGGTTATAGTTCAGGTCTGGTTATA
>NC_092158.1:95965119-96027619 GCF_045791955.1 Oncorhynchus clarkii lewisi | reverse complement strand
ACATAAAGCAAAGCAGTGTGACACAAACAACACAGAGTTACACATGGAATAAACAAACGTACAATCAATAACACAATAGAAAAGTCTATATACAGTGTGTGCAAATGAGGTAAGATTAGGGAGGTAAGGCAATAAATAGGCCATAGAGGCGAAATAATTACAATTTAGCATTAATACTGGAGTGATAGATGTGCAGATGACGATGTGCAAGTAGAGATACTGGTGTGCAAAAGAGCAAAAAAATAAAAACAAATATGGGGATGAGGTAGGTAGTTGGTTGGATGGGCTATTTACAGATGGGCTGTGTACAGCTGCAGCGGTCGGTAAGCTGCTCAGTTAGCTGATGCTTAAAGTTAGTGAGGGAGATATAAGTCTCCAACTTCAGTGATTTTTGCAATTCGTTCCAGTCATTGGCAGCAGAGAACTGGAAGAAAAGGCGGCCAAAGGAGGTGTTGGCTTTGGGGATGACCAGTGAGATAAACCTGCTGGAGCGCGTGCTACGGATGGGTGTTGTTATGGTGACCAGTGAGATAAACCTGCTGGAGCGCGTGCTACGGGTGGGTGTTGTTATGGTGACCAGTGAGATAAACCTGCTGGAGCGCGTGCTACGGATGGGTGTTGTTATGGTGACCAGTGAGATAAACCTGCTGGAGCGCGTGCTACGGGTGGGTGTTGTTATGCTGACCAGTGAGATAAACCTGCTGGAGCGCGTGCTACGGGTGGGTGTTGTTATGGTGACCAGTGAGATAAACCTGCTGGAGCGCGTGCTACGGATGGGTGTTGTTATGGTGACCAGTGAGATAAACCTGCTGGAGCGCGTGCTACGGGTGGGTGTTGTTATGGTGACCAGTGAGATAAACCTGCTGGAGCGCGTGCTACGGATGGGTGTTGTTATGGTGACCAGTGAGATAAACCTGCTGGAGCGCGTGCTACGGGTGGGTGTTGTTATGGTGACCAGTGAGATAAACCTGCTGGAGCGCGTGCTACGGGTGGGTGTTGTTATGGTGACCAGTGAGATAAACCTGCTGGAGCGCGTGCTACGGGTGGGTGTTGTTATGGTGACCAGTGAGATAAACCTGCTGGAGCGCGTGCTACGGATGGGTGTTGTTATGGTGACCAGTGAGATAAACCTGCTGGAGCGCGTGCTACGGGTGGGTGTTGTTATGGTGACCAGTGAGATAAACCTGCTGGAGCGCGTGCTACGGGTGGGTGTTGTTATGGTGACCAGTGAGATAAACCTGCTGGAGCGCGTGCTACGGGTGGGTGTTGTTATGGTGACCAGTGAGATAAACCTGCTGGAGCGCGTGCTACGGGTGGGTGTTGTTATCGTGACCAGTGAGATACACCTGCTGGAGCGCGTGCTACGGATGGGTGTTGTTATGGTGACCAGTGAGATAAACCTGCTGGAGCGCGTGCTACGGGTGGGTGTTGTTATGGTGACCAGTGAGATAAACCTGCTGGAGCGCGTGCTACGGATGGGTGTTGTTATGGTGACCAGTGAGATAAACCTGCTGGAGCGCGTGCTACGGGTGGGTGTTGTTATGGTGACCAGTGAGATAAACCTGCTGGAGCGCGTGCTACGGGTGGGTGTTGTTATGGTGACCAGTGAGATAAACCTGCTGGAGCGCGTGCTACGGGTGGGTGTTGTTATGGTGACCAGTGAGATAAACCTGCTGGAGCGCGTGCTACGGGTGGGTGTTGTTATGGTGACCAGTGAGATAAACCTGCTGGAGCGCGTGCTACGGATGGGTGTTGTTATGGTGACCAGTGAGATAAACCTGCTGGAGCACGTGCTACGGGTGGGTGTTGTTATCGTGACCAGTGAGATACACCTGCTGGAGCGCGTGCTACGGATGGGTGTTGTTATGGTGACCAGTGAGATAAACCTGCTGGAGCGCGTGCTACGGGTGGGTGTTGTTATGGTGACCAGTGAGATAAACCTGCTGGAGCGCGTGCTACGGATGGGTGTTGTTATGGTGACCAGTGAGATAAACCTGCTGGAGCGCGTGCTACGGGTGGGTGTTGTTATGGTGACCAGTGAGATAAACCTGCTGGAGCGCGTGCTACGGATGGGTGTTGTTATGGTGACCAGTGAGATAAACCTGCTGGAGCGCGTGCTACTTGAGATAAACCTGCTGGAGCGTGTGCTACGGGTGGGTGTTGTTATGGTGACCAGTGAGATAAACCTGCTGGAGCGCGTGCTACGGGTGGGTGTTGTTATGGTGACCAGTGAGATAAACCTGCTGGAGCGCGTGCTACGGGTGGGTGTTGTTATGGTGACCAGTGAGATAAACCTGCTGGAGCGCTTGCTACGGGTGGGTGTTGTTATGGTGACCAGTGAGCGGATATAAGGCGGAGCTTTACCTAGTGGTGAGCTGTGTGGGTCTCAGACAGCATTGGCTATAAGTGTAAGTTGGCAGCACTGATATTTGGCATCTCGACCACGTTCAGGGCTTTCTGAAAGCATTCAGATCCCTTGACTTTTTCCACATTTTGTTACGTTACAGTCTTATTAAATACAAACAAATCTTCATCAACATACACACAACACCCCATGTTGATAAAGTGAAAACAGGTTTTTAGACATTTTTTGCAAATGTATTAAAAATAAAAAACAGAAATATTCAGACCCATTGTTATGAGACTCGAAATTGAGCTCAGGTGCATCCTGTTTCCATTGATCAACCTTGAGATGTTTCTACAAATTTATTGGAGTCCACTTGTAGCATCATACTCTAGGATGTAATCGCTGCCAAAGGTGCTTCAAGAAAGTACTGAGTAAAGGGTCTGAAAACTTATGTAAATGTGATATTTCAGTTTATTTTGTATTTTTTATTAGCAAACATTTCTAAAAAAAGTGTTTTTGCTTTGTCATTATGGGGTACTGTGATGTCATTATGGGGTACTGTGACTTCATTATGGGGTATTGTGATGTCATTATGGGGTATTGTGATGTCATTATGGGATATTGTGTGTAGATTGATGAGGGGGAAATTATTTAATACATTTCAGAATAAGGATGTAAAGTAACAAAATGTGGAAAAAGTCAAGGGGTCTGAATACTTTCCGAAGGCACTGCTCTGTTTCAGCTGGTATGGTCAGTCTAGCTGTCTGGAGAAGGTACTGCTCTGTTTCAGCTGGTATGGTCAGTCTAGCTGTCTGGAGAAGGTACTGCTCTGTTTCAGCTGTTACGGTCAGTCTAGCTGTATGGAGGAGAAGGTACTGCTCTGTTTCAGCTGGTATGGTCAGTCTAGCTGTATGGAGGAGAAGGCACTGCTCTGTTTCAGCTGGTATGGTCAGTCTAGCTGTATGGAGAAGGTACTGCTCTGTTTCAGCTGGTATGGTCAGTCTAGCTGTCTGGAGAAGGTACTGCTCTGTTTCAGCTGGTATGGTCAGTCTAGCTGTCTGGAGAAGGTACTGCTCTGTTTCAGCTGGTATGGTCAGTCTAGCTGTATGGAGGAGAAGGCACTGCTCTGTTTCAGCTGGTATGGTCAGTCTAGCTGTATGGAGAAGGTACTGCTCTGTTTCAGCTGGTATGGTCAGTCTAGCTGTATGGAGGAGGAGGTACTGCTCTGTTTCAGCTGGTATGGTCAGTCTAGCTGTATGGAGAAGGTACTGCTCTGTTTCAGCTGGTATGGTCAGTCTAGCTGTATGGAGGAGAAGGTACTGCTCTGTTTCAGCTGGTATGGTCAGTCTAGCTGAATGGAGGAGAAGGTACTGCTCTGTTTCAGCTGTTATGGTCAGTCTAGCTGTATGGAGGAGGTACTGCTCTGTTTCAGCTGGTATGGTCAGTCTAGCTGTATGGAGGAGGTACTGCTCTGTTTCAGCTGTTATGGTCAGTCTAGCTGTATGGAGGAGGAGGTACTGCTCTGTTTCAGCTGGTATGGTCAGTCTAGCTGTATGGAGGAGAAGGTACTGCTCTGTTTCAGCTGGTATGGTCAGTCTAGCTGTATGGAGGAGAAGGTACTGCTCTGTTTCAGCTGGTATGGTCAGTCTAGCTGTATGGAGGAGAAGGTACTGCTCTGTTTCAGCTGGTATGGTCAGTCTAGCTGTCTGGAGAAGGTACTGCTCTGTTTCAGCTGGTATGGTCAGTCTAGCTGTATGGAGAAGGTACTGCTCTGTTTCAGCTGGTATGGTCAGTCTAGCTGTATGGAGGAGGAGGTACTGCTCTGTTTCAGCTGGTATGGTCAGTCTAGCTGTATGGAGGAGAAGGTACTGCTCTGTTTCAGCTGGTATGGTCAGTCTAGCTGAATGGAGGAGAAGGTACTGCTCTGTTTCAGCTGGTATGGTCAGTCTAGCTGTATGGAGAAGGTACTGCTCTGTTTCAGCTGTTATGGTCAGTCTAGATGTATGGAGGAGAAGGTACTGCTCTGTTTCAGCTGTTATGGTCAGTCTAGCTGAATGGAGGAGGTACTGCTCTGTTTCAGCTGGTATGGTCAGTCTAGCTGTATGGAGGAGAAGGTACTGCTCTGTTTCAGCTGGTATGGTCAGTCTAGCTGTATGGAGGAGGAGGTACTGCTCTGTTTCAGCTGGTATGGTCAGTCTAGCTGTATGGAGGAGAAGGTACTGCTCTGTTTCAGCTGGTATGGTCAGTCTAGCTGAATGGAGGAGAAGGTACTGCTCTGTTTCAGCTGGTATGGTCAGTCTAGCTGTATGGAGGAGAAGGTACTGCTCTGTTTCAGCTGTTATGGTCAGTCTAGCTGTATGGAGGAGAAGGTACTGCTCTGTTTCAGCTGGTATGGTCAGTCTAGCTGTATGGAGAAGGTACTGCTCTGTTTCAGCTGGTATGGTCAGTCTAGCTGTATGGAGGAGAAGGTACTGCTCTGTTTCAGCTGGTATGGTCAGTCTAGCTGTATGGAGGAGAAGGTACTGCTCTGTTTCAGCTGTTATGGTCAGTCTAGCTGTATGGAGGAGAAGGTACTGCTCTGTTTCAGCTGGTATGGTCAGTCTAGCTGTATGGAGGAGAAGGTACTGCTCTGTTTCAGCTGGTATAGTCAGTCTAGCTGTATGGAGAAGGTACTGCTCTGTTTCAGCTGGTATGGTCAGTCTAGCTGTATGGAGAAGGTACTGCTCTGTTTCAGCTGGTATGGTCAGTCTAGCTGTATGGAGAAGGTACTGCTCTGTTTCAGCTGTTATGGTCAGTCTAGCTGTATGGAGGAGAAGGTACTGCTCTGTTTCAGCTGGTATGGTCAGTCTAGCTGTATGGAGGAGGAGGTACTGCTCTGTTTCAGCTGGTATGGTCAGTCTAGCTGTATGGAGGAGAAGGTACTGCTCTGTTTCAGCTGTTATGGTCAGTCTAGCTGTATGGAGGAGAAGGTACTGCTCTGTTTCAGCTGGTATGGTCAGTCTAGCTGTATGGAGGAGGTACTGCTCTGTTTCAGCTGGTATGGTCAGTCTAGCTGTATGGAGAAGGTACTGCTCTGTTTCAGCTGGTATGGTCAGTCTAGCTGTATGGAGAAGGTACTGCTCTGTTTCAGCTGGTATGGTCAGTCTAGCTGTATGGAGGAGGTACTGCTCTGTTTCAGCTGGTATGGTCAGTCTAGCTGTATAGAGAAGGTACTGCTCTGTTTCAGCTGGTATGGTCAGTCTAGCTGTATGGAGGAGAAGGTACTGCTCTGTTTCAGCTGTTATGGTCAGTCTAGCTGTATGGAGAAGGTACTGCTCTGTTTCAGCTGGTATGGTCAGTCTAGCTGTATGGAGGAGGTACTGCTCTGTTTCAGCTGGTATGGTCAGTCTAGCTGTATGGAGGAGAAGGTACTGCTCTGTTTCAGCTGGTATGGTCAGTCTAGCTGTATGGAGGATAAGGTACTGCTCTGTTTCAGCTGGTATGGTCAGTCTAGCTGTATGGAGGAGAAGGTACTGCTCTGTTTCAGCTGGTATGGTCAGTCTAGCTGTATGGAGGAGAAGGTACTGCTCTGTTTCAGCTGGTATGGTCAGTCTAGCTGTATGGAGGAGAAGGTACTGCTCTGTTTCAGCTGGTATGGTCAGTCTAGCTGTATGGAGGAGAAGGTACTGCTCTGTTTCAGCTGGTATGGTCAGTCTAGCTGTATGGAGGAGAAGGTACTGCTCTGTTTCAGCTGGTATGGTCAGTCTAGCTGTATGGAGGAGAAGGTACTGCTCTGTTTCAGCTGGTATGGTCAGTCTAGCTGTATGGAGGAGAAGGTACTGCTCTGTTTCAGCTGGTATGGTCAGTCTAGCTGTATGGAGGAGAAGGTACTGCTCTGTTTCAGCTGGTATGGTCAGTCTAGCTGTATGGAGGAGAAGGTACTGCTCTGTTTCAGCTGGTATGGTCAGTCTAGCTGTATGGAGGAGAAGGTACTGCTCTGTTTCAGCTGGTATGGTCAGTCTAGCTGTATGGAGGAGAAGGTACTGCTCTGTTTCAGCTGTTATGGTCAGTCTAGCTGTATGGAGGAGAAGGTACTGCTCTGTTTCAGCTGGTATGGTCAGTCTAGCTGTATGGAGGAGAAGGTACTGCTCTGTTTCAGCTGGTATGGTCAGTCTAGCTGTATGGAGGAGGAGGTACTGCTCTGTTTCAGCTGGTATGGTCAGTCTAGCTGTATGGAGGAGAAGGTACTGCTCTGTTTCAGCTGGTATGGTCAGTCTAGCTGTATGGAGGAGAAGGTACTGCTCTGTTTCAGCTGGTATGGTCAGTCTAGCTGTATGGAGAAGGTACTGCTCTGTTTCAGCTGGTATGGTCAGTCTAGCTGTATGGAGGAGAAGGTACTGCTCTGTTTCAGCTGGTATGGTCAGTCTAGCTGTATGGAGGAGGAGGTACTGCTCTGTTTCAGCTGGTATGGTCAGTCTAGCTGTATGGAGGAGAAGGTACTGCTCTGTTTCAGCTGTTATGGTCAGTCTAGCTGTATGGAGGAGAAGGTACTGCTCTGTTTCAGCTGGTATGGTCAGTCTAGCTGTATGGAGGAGGTACTGCTCTGTTTCAGCTGGTATGGTCAGTCTAGCTGTATGGAGGAGGAGGTACTGCTCTGTTTCAGCTGGTATGGTCAGTCTAGCTGTATGGAGGAGAAGGTACTGCTCTGTTTCAGCTGTTATGGTCAGTCTAGCTGTATGGAGGAGAAGGTACTGCTCTGTTTCAGCTGGTATGGTCAGTCTAGCTGTATGGAGGAGGTACTGCTCTGTTTCAGCTGGTATGGTCAGTCTAGCTGTATGGAGGAGGAGGTACTGCTCTGTTTCAGCTGGTATGGTCAGTCTAGCTGTATGGAGGAGGAGGTACTGCTCTGTTTCAGCTGGTATGGTCAGTCTAGCTGTATGGAGGAGGAGGTACTGCTCTGTTTCAGCTGGTATGGTCAGTCTAGCTGTATGGAGGAGGAGGTACTGCTCTGTTTCAGCTGGTATGGTCAGTCTGGCTGTATGGAGGAGGTACTGCTCTGTTTCAGCTGGTATGGTCAGTCTAGCTGTATGGAGGAGAAGGTACTGCTCTGTTTCAGCTGGTATGGTCAGTCTAGCTGTATGGAGGAGAAGGTACTGCTCTGTTTCAGCTGGTATGGTCAGTCTAGCTGTATGGAGGAGGAGGTACTGCTCTGTTTCAGCTGGTATGGTCAGTCTAGCTGTATGGAGGAGGTACTGCTCTGTTTCAGCTGGTATGGTCAGTCTAGCTGTATGGAGAAGAAGGTGCTGCTCTGTTTCAGCTGGTATGGTCAGTCTAGCTGTATGGAGGAGGAGGTACTGCTCTGTTTCAGCTGGTATGGTCAGTCTAGCTGTATGGAGGAGGTACTGCTCTGTTTCAGCTGGTATGGTCAGTCTAGCTGTATGGAGGAGGTACTGCTCTGTTTCAGCTGGTATGGTCAGTCTAGCTGTATGGAGAAGGCACTGCTCTGTTTCAGCTGGTATGGTCAGTCTAGCTGTATGGAGGAGAAGGTACTGCTCTGTTTCAGCTGGTATGGTCAGTCTAGCTGTATGGAGGAGAAGGTACTGCTCTGTTTCAGCTGGTATGGTCAGTCTAGCTGTATGGAGGAGGAGGTACTGCTCTGTTTCAGCTGGTATGGTCAGTCTAGCTGTATGGAGGAGGAGGTACTGCTCTGTTTCAGCTGGTATGGTCAGTCTAGCTGTATGGAGGAGGAGGTACTGCTCTGTTTCAGCTGGTATGGTCAGTCTAGCTGTATGGAGGAGGTACTGCTCTGTTTCAGCTGGTATAGTCAGTCTAGCTGTATGGAGGAGGAGGTACTGCTCTGTTTCAGCTGGTATGGTCAGTCTAGCTGTATGGAGGAGGAGGTACTGCTCTGTTTCAGCTGGTATGGTCAGTCTAGCTGTATGGAGGAGGAGGTACTGCTCTGTTTCAGCTGGTATGGTCAGTCTAGCTGTATGGAGGAGGAGGTACTGCTCTGTTTCAGCTGGTATGGTCAGTCTAGCTGTATGGAGGAGGTACTGCTCTGTTTCAGCTGGTATGGTCAGTCTAGCTGTATGGAGAAGGTACTGCTCTGTTTCAGCTGGTATGGTCAGTCTAGCTGTATGGAGGAGGTACTGCTCTGTTTCAGCTGGTATGGTCAGTCTAGCTGTATGGAGGAGGTACTGCTCTGTTTCAGCTGGTATGGTCAGTCTAGCTGTATGGAGGAGGTACTGCTCTGTTTCAGCTGTTAAGGTCAGTCTAGCTGTATGGAGGAGGTACTGCTCTGTTTCAGCTGGTATGGTCAGTCTAGCTGTATGGAGAAGGTACTGCTCTGTTTCAGCTGGTATGGTCAGTCTAGCTGTATGGAGGAGGTACTGCTCTGTTTCAGCTGGTATGGTCAGTCTAGCTGTATGGAGGAGGTACTGCTCTGTTTCAGCTGTTAAGGTCAGTCTAGCTGTATGGAGGAGGTACTGCTCTGTTTCAGCTGGTATGGTCAGTCTAGCTGTATGGAGGAGGTACTGCTCTGTTTCAGCTGGTATGGTCAGTCTAGCTGTATGGAGGAGGTACTGCTCTGTTTCAGCTGGTATGGTCAGTCTAGCTGTATGGAGGAGAAGGTACTGCTCTGTTTCAGCTGGTATGGTCAGTCTAGCTGTATGGAGGAGAAGGTACTGCTCTGTTTCAGCTGGTATGGTCAGTCTAGCTGAATGGAGGAGAAGGTACTGCTCTGTTTCAGCTGGTATGGTCAGTCTAGCTGTATGGAGGAGAAGGTACTGCTCTGTTTCAGCTGGTATGGTCAGTCTAGCTGTATGGAGGAGGAGGTACTGCTCTGTTTCAGCTGGTATGGTCAGTCTAGCTGAATGGAGGAGAAGGTACTGCTCTGTTTCAGCTGGTATGGTCAGTCTAGCTGTATGGAGGAGAAGGTACTGCTCTGTTTCAGCTGGTATGGTCAGTCTAGCTGTATGGAGGAGGAGGTACTGCTCTGTTTCAGCTGGTATGGTCAGTCTAGCTGAATGGAGGAGAAGGTACTGCTCTGTTTCAGCTGGTATGGTCAGTCTAGCTGTATGGAGGAGAAGGTACTGCTCTGTTTCAGCTGGTATGGTCAGTCTAGCTGTATGGAGGAGAAGGTACTGCTCTGTTTCAGCTGGTATGGTCAGTCTAGCTGTATGGAGGAGAAGGTACTGCTCTGTTTCAGCTGGTATGGTCAGTCTAGCTGTATGGAGGAGAAGGTACTGCTCTGTTTCAGCTGGTATGGTCAGTCTAGCTGTATGGAGGAGAAGGTACTGCTCTGTTTCAGCTGGTATGGTCAGTCTAGCTGTATGGAGGAGAAGGTACTGCTCTGTTTCAGCTGGTATGGTCAGTCTAGCTGTATGGAGAAGGTACTGCTCTGTTTCAGCTGGTATGGTCAGTCTAGCTGTATGGAGAAGGTACTGCTCTGTTTCAGCTGGTATGGTCAGTCTAGCTGTATGGAGAAGGTACTGCTCTGTTTCAGCTGGTATGGTCAGTCTAGCTGTATGGAGAAGGTACTGCTCTGTTTCAGCTGGTATGGTCAGTCTAGCTGTATGGAGAAGGTACTGCTCTGTTTCAGCTGGTATGGTCAGTCTAGCTGTATGGAGAAGGTACTGCTCTGTTTCAGCTGGTATGGTCAGTCTAGCTGTATGGAGGAGAAGGTACTGCTCTGTTTCAGCTGGTATGGTCAGTCTAGCTGTATGGAGAAGGTACTGCTCTGTTTCAGCTGGTATGGTCAGTCTAGCTGTATGGAGGAGGAGGTACTGCTCTGTTTCAGCTGGTATGGTCAGTCTAGCTGTATGGAGGAGAAGGTACTGCTCTGTTTCAGCTGGTATGGTCAGTCTAGCTGTATGGAGGAGAAGGTACTGCTCTGTTTCAGCTGGTATGGTCAGTCTAGCTGTATGGAGGAGAAGGTACTGCTCTGTTTCAGCTGGTATGGTCAGTCTAGCTGTATGGAGGAGAAGGTACTGCTCTGTTTCAGCTGGTATGGTCAGTCTAGCTGTATGGAGGAGAAGGTACTGCTCTGTTTCAGCTGGTATGGTCAGTCTAGCTGTATGGAGAAGGTACTGCTCTGTTTCAGCTGGTATGGTCAGTCTAGCTGTATGGAGAAGGTACTGCTCTGTTTCAGCTGGTATGGTCAGTCTAGCTGTATGGAGGAGGTACTGCTCTGTTTCAGCTGGTATGGTCAGTCTAGCTGTATGGAGAAGGTACTGCTCTGTTTCAGCTGTTATGGTCAGTCTAGCTGTATGGAGAAGGTACTGCTCTGTTTCAGCTGGTATGGTCAGTCTAGCTGTATGGAGAAGGTACTGCTCTGTTTCAGCTGGTATGGTCAGTCTAGCTGTATGGAGGAGGTACTGCTCTGTTTCAGCTGGTATGGTCAGTCTAGCTGTATGGAGGAGGAGGTACTGCTCTGTTTCAGCTGGTATGGTCAGTCTAGCTGTATGGAGGAGAAGGTACTGCTCTGTTTCAGCTGGTATGGTCAGTCTAGCTGTATGGAGGAGAAGGTACTGCTCTGTTTCAGCTGGTATGGTCAGTCTAGCTGTATGGAGGAGAAGGTACTGCTCTGTTTCAGCTGGTATGGTCAGTCTAGCTGTATGGAGGAGAAGGTACTGCTCTGTTTCAGCTGGTATGGTCAGTCTAGCTGTATGGAGGAGAAGGTACTGCTCTGTTTCAGCTGGTATGGTCAGTCTAGCTGTATGGAGGAGAAGGTACTGCTCTGTTTCAGCTGGTATGGTCAGTCTAGCTGTATGGAGGAGAAGGTACTGCTCTGTTTCAGCTGGTATGGTCAGTCTAGCTGTATGGAGGAGAAGGTACTGCTCTGTTTCAGCTGGTATGGTCAGTCTAGCTGTATGGAGGAGAAGGTACTGCTCTGTTTCAGCTGGTATGGTCAGTCTAGCTGTATGGAGGAGGTACTGCTCTGTTTCAGCTGTTAAGGTCAGTCTAGCTGTATGGAGGAGGTACTGCTCTGTTTCAGCTGGTATGGTCAGTCTAGCTGTATGGAGGAGAAGGTACTGCTCTGTTTCAGCTGGTATGGTCAGTCTAGCTGTATGGAGGAGAAGGTACTGCTCTGTTTCAGCTGGTATGGTCAGTCTAGCTGTATGGAGGAGGTACTGCTCTGTTTCAGCTGGTATGGTCAGTCTAGCTGTATGGAGGAGAAGGTACTGCTCTGTTTCAGCTGGTATGGTCAGTCTAGCTGTATGGAGGAGGAGGTACTGCTCTGTTTCAGCTGGTATGGTCAGTCTAGCTGTATGGAGGAGAAGGTACTGCTCTGTTTCAGCTGGTATGGTCAGTCTAGCTGTATGGAGGAGAAGGTACTGCTCTGTTTCAGCTGGTATGGTCAGTCTAGCTGTATGGAGGAGAAGGTACTGCTCTGTTTCAGCTGGTATGGTCAGTCTAGCTGTATGGAGGAGAAGGTACTGCTCTGTTTTAGCTGGTATGGTCAGTCTAGCTGTATGGAGGAGGAGGTACTGCTCTGTTTCAGCTGGTATGGTCAGTCTAGCTGTATGGAGGAGAAGGTACTGCTCTGTTTCAGCTGGTATGGTCAGTCTAGCTGTATGGAGGAGAAGGTACTGCTCTGTTTCAGCTGGTATGGTCAGTCTAGCTGTATGGAGGAGAAGGTACTGCTCTGTTTCAGCTGGTATGGTCAGTCTAGCTGTATGGAGGAGAAGGTACTGCTCTGTTTCAGCTGGTATGGTCAGTCTAGCTGTATGGAGGAGAAGGTACTGCTCTGTTTCAGCTGGTATGGTCAGTCTAGCTGTATGGAGGAGAAGGTACTGCTCTGTTTCAGCTGGTATGGTCAGTCTAGCTGTATGGAGGAGAAGGTACTGCTCTGTTTCAGCTGGTATGGTCAGTCTAGCTGTCTGGAGGAGAAGGTACTGCTCTGTTTCAGCTGGTATGGTCAGTCTAGCTGTATGGAGGAGAAGGTACTGCTCTGTTTCAGCTGGTATGGTCAGTCTAGCTGTATGGAGGAGAAGGTACTGCTCTGTTTCAGCTGGTATGGTCAGTCTAGCTGTATGGAGGAGAAGGTACTGCTCTGTTTCAGCTGGTATGGTCAGTCTAGCTGTATGGAGGAGGAGGTACTGCTCTGTTTCAGCTGGTATGGTCAGTCTAGCTGTATGGAGGAGGTGCTGCTCTGTTTCAGACAAAGACCTTTGAAATGTTTGAATCCTTCTTGTATTTTAATTTGTAATTTGATTCAACTTAAGTATTTAAAATGTGTGTGTGTGTGTGTGTGTGTGTGTGTGTGTGTGTCAGTGTGTGTCCTCACATGGCTGGAGGTGCGGGGGCTTGGTTGTGTGGGAGGGGCCTGGGGGGCGAGGGGGAAGGAAGACAACATCTGCTGCTGGAAAGCCATGGCCTGCATGGTCATCTGCTGGGCCTGAAAAAACAGGAACACAGTAGTATTACAGTAGTATTACAGTATTACAGTAGTATTACAGTAGGATTACATTATTATAGCCATGGCCTGCATGGTCATCTGCTGGGCCTGAAAAAACAGGAACACGGTAGTTTTACAGTAGGATTACAGTATTATAGCCATGGCCTGCATGGTCATCTGCTGGGCCTGAAAAATAGGAACATAGTAGTATTACAGTAGGATTACAGTATTATAGCAGTATTATAGTAGAATTACAGTAGTATTACAGTATTATAGCAGTATTACAGTAGGATTACAGTAGTATTACAGTATTATAGCAGTATTATAGTAGTATTACAGTAGTATTATAGAAGTACTGTAGCAGTATTACAGTAGGATTACAGTAGGATTACAGTATTATAGTAGTATTACATTAGTATTATAGAAGTACTGTAGCAGGTTTATAGTAGTATTACACTATTATAGCAGTATTATAGTAGTATTACAGTAGTATTATGGAAGTATTATATCATTACTACCGAGCATTATAGTAGATTACAGTATGATTATAGCAGCTTATAGTACATAAACTGAATCGTACAATACCGGATCCGACACTCGTCGGATGTGACAGGGCTTGCAAACTTTTACGGACTACAAAGGGAAGCACAGCCAAGAGCTGCCCAGTGACACGAGCCTACCAGATGAGATAAATAACTTCTATGCTCGCTTCGAGGCAATCAACACAAATCAAATCAAATCAAATTTTATTTGTCACATACACATGGTTAGCAGATGTTAATGCGAGTGTAGCGAAATGCTTGAAGCATGCATGAGAGCATCAGCTCTTCTGGATGACTATGTGATCTCACGCTCTCCGTAGCCGATGTGAGTGAGACCGTGAAACAGGTCAACATTCACAAGGCCGCAAGGCCAGACGGATTACCAGGACGTGTACTCCGAGCATGCACTGACCAATGTCTTCAATGACATTTATAACCTGTCCCTGACCGAGTCTGTAACAACAACATGTTTTAAACAGACCACCATAGTCCCTGTGCCCAAGAACACCAAGGTAACCTGCCTAAATGACTAACGACCCATAGCACTCATGTCTGTAGCCATGAAGTGCTTAGAAAGGCAGGTCATGGCTCACATCAACACCATTATCCCAGAAATCCTAGACCCACTCCAATTTGCATACCACCCCAACAGATCCAGAGATGATGCAATCTCTTTTGCACTCCACACTGCCCTTTCCCACCTGGACAAAACGAACACCTATGTGTGAATGCTATTCATTGACTACAGCTCAGCGTTCAACACCATAGTGTCTCAAAGCTCATCACTAAGCTAAAGACCCTGGGACTAAACACCTCCCTCTGCAACTGGATCCTGGACTTCCTGACGGGCCTCCCCCATGTGGTAAGGGTAGGTAACAACACATCAGCCACAATGATCCTCAACACAGGAGTCCCTCAGTGGTGCGTGCTCAGTCCCCTCCTGTACTCCCTGTTCACTCATGACTGCACGGCCAGGCACGACTCCAACACCATCATTAAGTTTGCCGATGCCACAACAGTGGTAGGCCTGATCACCGACAACGATGAGACAGCCTATAGGGAGGAGGTCAGAGACCTGACCGTGTGGTGCCAGGATAGAAACCTCTCCCTCGACGTGATCAAGACAAAGGAGATGATTGTGGACTACAGGAAAAGGAGGACTGAGCACGTCCCCATTCTCATCGACGGGGCTGTATGTAGTGGAGCAGATGGAGAGCTATAAGTTCCTTGGTGTCCAAAAAACTAACATGTTCCAAACACATCAAGACAGTGGTGAAAGGGCACGACAAAGCCTATTCCCCTCAGGAGACTGAAAAGATTTGGTCCTCAGATCCTCAAAACGCCTTTTCCCCTCAGGAGACTGAAAAGATTCAGCATGGGTCCTCAGATCCTCAAAAAGCCTATTCCCCTCAGGAGACTGAAAAGATTTGGTCCTCAGATCCTTACAAAGCCTATTCCCCTCAAGAGACTGAAAAGATTTGGCATGGGTCCTCAGATCCTCACAAAGCCTATTCCCCCCAGGAGACTGAAAAGATTTGGTCCTCAGATCCTCAAAAAGCCTATTCCCCTCAGGAGACTAAAAAGATTTGGCATGGGTCCTCAGATCCTCAAAAAGTTCTACAGCTGCACCATTGAGAGCATCACCACCTGGTATGGCAACTGCTCGGCCTCCGACCGCAAGGCACTACAGAGGGTAGTGCGTACGGCCCAGTACATCCCTGGGGCCAAGCTTCGTGCCATCCAGGACCTCTATACCCAGCGGTGTCAGAGGAAGGCCCTAAAAATTGCCAAGGGCTCCAGCCACCCTAGTCATAGACTGTTCTCTCTGATGCCGCACGGCAATCTGTACCGGAGCGACCAAGAGGCTTCTTAACAGCTTCTACTCCATAAGACTCCTGAACAGATAACAAATGGACTATTTGCATTGTCCCTACCCTCCATCTTCGGAGAGTAGGGACAATGCATTCGGCTGCTGTTTATTCTCCATGCATTGTCACTTTACCTTGTTACCTCGACTAACCGGTGCCCCCGCACATTGACTGTACCCCCTTCATACAGCCTCGCTACTGTTATTTTATTATTATTGCTCCTTAATTATTATAATTATTTTTTTTATGTATATATTTTTGTATTATTCATTATTTGTTATTTTCTAATTATTAAAAAATAAAATCTATCTTTTTATAAAAAAAAATATTTTTACTTCATTTTAATTTAGAAAAATACTTTCACTGTAAGAGCCTGGTATTCGGCGCATGTGACAAATAAAATTTGATTTGATTTTGAATTGATAGTTTTTATACTGAACTAAAATAAAATGCAACAATTTCAAAGATTCATAGAAGGAAATCAGTCAATTGAAAGACATCCATTAGGCCCTAATCTGTGGATTTGGGCAGGGGCACAGCCATGGGTAAACCTGGAAGGGCATAGGCCCACCCACTTGGGAGCCAGGTCCTGCCAATCAGAATGAGTTTTTCCCCAGAAAACGGGCTTTATCGCAGACAGAAATACTCCTCAGCACCCCCCCTCCCCCTATTCAGACAATCCCGCAGGTGAAGAAGTCGGATATGGAGGTTGCGGGCTGGCGTGGTTACAGCGGCTGTGAGGGCGATTGGCCGTACTGACCAATTCTCTGAAATGTCGTTGGAGGTGGCTTATGGTAGAGAAATGAACATTCACATTTTGGGCAACACCTCTGTTGCACATTCCTGCAATCAGCATGCCAATTGCACGCTCCTTCAAAACTTGAAACATCTGTGGCATTGTGTTGTGTGACAAAACTGCACATTTTAGAGTGGCCTTTTATTGTTCCCAGCACAAGGTGCATCTGAGTAATGTTCATGCTGTTTAATCAGCTTCTTGATATGACACACCTGTCAGTTGGATGGATTATCTTGACAATGGAGAAATGCTCACTAACAGGGATGTAAACGAATTTGTGCTAAACATTTGGGAGAAAGGAGCTGTTTGTGCGTTATGGAACATTTCTGGGATCTTTTGTTTCAGATCATGAATCATGGGACCAACACTTTACATATTTTTGTTCAGTATAGTATAATGAGACAAACCAGTATGATGGCTTGCTGGTTGATGATGGTCTGTTGCTGCTGAGCCATCCCTGTCTGTTCTGGAGAACCTGGAGAAACACACAGACAGACAGTTTCAACACAACTAGAAACAACCAATCCTCCTCTTGAGATACAAAAAGATGAACACACACACAGTAGGGTACAGGGTCAGTGTCTGACTTGGTAGGGTACAGGGTAGGGTACAGGGTTAGTGTCTGACTCGGTAGGGTACAGGGTTAGTGTCTGACTCGGTAGGGTACAGGGTAGAGTACAGGGTTAGTGTCTGACTTGGTAGGGTACAGGGTTAGTGTCTGACTTGGTAGGATACAGGGTTAGTGTCTGACTTGGTAGGGCACAGGGTTAGTGCCTGACTTGGTAGGGTACAGGGTAGGGTACAGGGTTTGTGTCTGACTTGGTAGGGTACAGGGTTAGTGCCTGACTTGGTAGGGTACAGGGTTAGTGTTTGACTTGGTAGGGTACAGGGTTAGTGTCTGACTCGGTAGGGTACAGGGTAGGGTACAGGGTTAGTATCTGACTTAGTAGGGTACAGGGTAGGGTACAGGGTTAGTGTCTGACTCGGTAGGGTACAGGGTAGAGTACAGGGTTAGTGTCTGACTCGGTAGGGTACAGGGTTAGTGTCTGTCTTGGTAGGGTACAGGGTTAGTATCTGACTTGGTAGATAACAGGGTAGGGTACAGGGTTAGTGTCTGACTAGGTGGGGTACAGCGTAGGGCACAGGGTTAGTATCTGACTCGGTAGGGTACAGGGTTAGTGTCTGACTCGGTAGAGTACAGGGTATGGCACAGGGTTAGTGTCTGACTTGGTAGGGTACAGGGTTAGTATCTGACTTGGTAGGTTACAGGGTAGGGTACAGGGTTAGTGTCTTACTTGGTAGGGTACAGGGTTAGTGTCTGACTCAGTAGGGTACAGGGTAGGGTACAGGGTTAGTGTCTGACTCAGAAGGGTACAGGGTTAGTGTCTGACTTGGTAGAGTACAGGGTAGGGTACAGGGTTAGTGTCTGACTCAGAAGGGTACAGGGTTAGTGTCTGACTTGGTAGCGTACAGGGTAGGGTACAGGGTTAGTGTCTGACTCGGTAGGGTACATGTTAGGGCACAGGGTTAGTATCTGACTCGGTAGGGTACAGGGTTAGTGTCTGACTTGGTAGGGTACAGGGTAGGGTACAGGGCTAGTGTCTGACTCGGTAGAGTACAGGGTAGGGCACAGGGTTAGTGTCTGACTCGGTAGGGTACAGGGTAGGGCACAGGGTTAGTATCTGACTCGGTAGGGTACAGGGTTAGTATCTGACTAGGTAGGGTACAGGGTTAGTGTCTGACTCGGTAGAGTACAAGGTAGGGCACAGGGTTAGTGTCTGACTCGGTAGGGTACAGGGTAGGGTACAGGGTTAGTATCTGACTTGGTAGGGTACAGGGTTAGTGTCTGACTTGGTAGGGTACAGGGTTAGTGTCTGACTTGGTAGGGTACAGGGTAGGGTACAGGGTTAGTGTCTGACTTGGTAGGGTACAGGGTTAGTGTCTGACTTGGTAGGGTACAGGGTTAGTGTCTGACTTGGTAGGGTACAGGGTAGGGTACATGGTTAGTATCTGACTTGGTAGGGTAAAGGGTTAGTGTCTGACTTGGTAGGGTACAGGGTTAGTGTCTGACTTGGTAGAGAACAGGGTACAGTGTTAGTGTCTGACTTGGTAGGGCACAGGGTAGGGTACAGGGTTAGTGTCTGACTTGGTAGGGTACAGGGTAGGGTACAGGGTTAGTGTCTGACTTGGTAGGGTACAGGGTTAGTGTCTGACTCAGTAGGGTACAGGGTTAGTGCCTGACTTGGTAGGGTACAGGGTTAGTGTCTGACTCGGTAGGGTACAGGGCTAGTGTTCGAGTCAGTAGGGTACAGGGTTAGTGTCTGACTCGGTAGGGTACAGGGTTAGTGACTGACTCAGTAGGGTACAGGGTAGGGTACAGGGTTAGTGTCTGACTTGGTAGGGTACAGGGTTAGTGTCTGACTCGGTAGGGTACAGGGTAGGGTACAGGGTTAGTGTCTGACTCAGAAGGGTACAGGGTTAGTGTCTGACTTGGTAGGGTACAGGGTTAGTGTCTGACTCGGTAGGGTACAGGGTAGAGTACAGGGTTAGTGTCTGACTCAGAAGGGTACAGGGTTAGTGTCTGACTTGGTAGGGTACAGGGTTAGTATCTGACTTGGTAGCGTACAGGGTAGGGTACAGGGTTAGTGTCTGACTCGGTAGGGTACAGGGTAGGGCACAGGGTTAGTATCTGACTCGGTAGGGTACAGGGTTAGTGTCTGACTTGGTAGGGTACAGGGTAGGGTACAGGGTTAGTGTCTGACTCGGTAGAGTACAGGGTAGGGCACAGGGTTAGTGTCTGACTCGGTTGGGTACAGGGTTAATATCTGACTTGGTAGGGTACAGGGTTAGTGTCTGACTCGGTAGAGTACAAGGTAGGGCACAGGGTTAGTGTCTGACTCGGTAGGGTACAGGGTAGGGTACAGGGTTAGTATCTGACTTGGTAGGGTACAGGGTTAGTGTCTGACTTGGTAGGGTACAGGGTTAGTGTCTGACTTGGTAGAGTACAGGGTAGGGTATTGTCTGTCTTGGTAGGGTACAGGGTTAGTGTCTGAGTTGGTAGGGTACAGGGTTAGTGTCTGACTTGGTAGGGTACAGGGTAGGGTACAGGGTTAGTGCCTGACTTGGTAGGGTACAGGGTAGGGTACAGGGTTTGTGTCTGACTTGGTAGGGTACAGGGTTAGTGCCTGACTTGGTAGGGTACAGGGTTAGTGTTTGACTTGGTAGGGTACAGGGTTAGTGTCTGACTCGGTAGGGTACAGGGTAGGGTACAGGGTTAGTATCTGACTTAGTAGGGTACAGGGTAGGGTACAGGGTTAGTGTCTGACTCGGTAGGGTACAGGGTAGAGTACAGGGTTAGTGTCTGACTCGGTAGGGTACAGGGTTAGTGTCTGTCTTGGTAGGGTACAGGGTTAGTATCTGACTTGGTAGATAACAGGGTAGGGTACAGGGTTAGTGTCTGACTAGGTGGGGTACAGCGTAGGGCACAGGGTTAGTATCTGACTCGGTAGGGTACAGGGTTAGTGTCTGACTCGGTAGAGTACAGGGTATGGCACAGGGTTAGTGTCTGACTTGGTAGGGTACAGGGTTAGTATCTGACTTGGTAGGTTACAGGGTAGGGTACAGGGTTAGTGTCTTACTTGGTAGGGTACAGGGTTAGTGTCTGACTCAGTAGGGTACAGGGTAGGGTACAGGGTTAGTGTCTGACTCAGAAGGGTACAGGGTTAGTGTCTGACTTGGTAGAGTACAGGGTAGGGTACAGGGTTAGTGTCTGACTCAGAAGGGTACAGGGTTAGTGTCTGACTTGGTAGCGTACAGGGTAGGGTACAGGGTTAGTGTCTGACTCGGTAGGGTACATGTTAGGGCACAGGGTTAGTATCTGACTCGGTAGGGTACAGGGTTAGTGTCTGACTTGGTAGGGTACAGGGTAGGGTACAGGGCTAGTGTCTGACTCGGTAGAGTACAGGGTAGGGCACAGGGTTAGTGTCTGACTCGGTAGG
The DNA here is from genome assembly GCF_045791955.1 of Oncorhynchus clarkii lewisi. Taxonomy (NCBI): domain Eukaryota; kingdom Metazoa; phylum Chordata; class Actinopteri; order Salmoniformes; family Salmonidae; genus Oncorhynchus; species Oncorhynchus clarkii. Next base: position 96,007,690 of record NC_092158.1, on the reverse strand, counting down.
GTACAGGGTAGGGCACAGGGTTAGTATCTGACTCGGTAGGGTACAGGGTTAGTATCTGACTAGGTAGGGTACAGGGTTAGTGTCTGACTCGGTAGAGTGCAAGGTAGGGCACAGGGTTAGTGTCTGACTCGGTAGGGTACAGGGTAGGGTACAGGGTTAGTATCTGACTTGGTAGGGTACAGGGTTAGTGTCTGACTTGGTAGGGTACAGGGTTAGTGTCTGACTTGGTAGGGTACAGGGTAGGGTACAGGGTTAGTGTCTGACTTGGTAGGGTACAGGGTTAGTGTCTGACTTGGTAGGGTACAGGGTTAGTGTCTGACTTGGTAGGGTACAGGGTAGGGTACAGGGTTAGTATCTGACTTGGTAGGGTAAAGGGTTAGTGTCTGACTTGGTAGGGTACAGGGTTAGTGTCTGACTTGGTAGAGAACAGGGTACAGTGTTAGTGTCTGACTTGGTAGGGCACAGGGTAGGGTACAGGGTTAGTGTCTGACTTGGTAGGGTACAGGGTAGGGTACAGGGTTAGTGTCTGACTTGGTAGGGTACAGGGTTAGTGTCTGACTCAGTAGGGTACAGGGTTAGTGCCTGACTTGGTAGGGTACAGGGTTAGTGTCTGACTCGGTAGGGTACAGGGCTAGTGTTCGAGTCAGTAGGGTACAGGGTTAGTGTCTGACTCGGTAGGGTACAGGGTTAGTGACTGACTCAGTAGGGTACAGGGTAGGGTACAGGGTTAGTGTCTGACTTGGTAGGGTACAGGGTTAGTGTCTGACTCGATAGGGTACAGGGTAGGGTACAGGGTTAGTGTCTGACTCAGAAGGGTACAGGGTTAGTGTCTGACTTGGTAGGGTACAGGGTTAGTGTCTGACTCGGTAGGGTACAGGGTAGAGTACAGGGTTAGTGTCTGACTCAGAAGGGTACAGGGTTAGTGTCTGACTTGGTAGGGTACAGGGTTAGTATCTGACTTGGTAGCGTACAGGGTAGGGTACAGGGTTAGTGTCTGACTCGGTAGGGTACAGGGTAGGGCACAGGGTTAGTATCTGACTCGGTAGGGTACAGGGTTAGTGTCTGACTTGGTAGGGTACAGGGTAGGGTACAGGGTTAGTGTCTGACTCGGTAGAGTACAGGGTAGGGCACAGGGTTAGTGTCTGACTCGGTTGGGTACAGGGTTAGTATCTGACTTGGTAGGGTACAGGGTTAGTGTCTGACTCGGTAGAGTACAAGGTAGGGCACAGGGTTAGTGTCTGACTCGGTAGGGTACAGGGTAGGGTACAGGGTTAGTATCTGACTTGGTAGGGTACAGGGTTAGTGTCTGACTTGGTAGGGTACAGGGTTAGTGTCTGACTTGGTAGAGTACAGGGTAGGGTACCAGGTTATTGTCTGTCTTGGTAGGGTACAGGGTTAGTGTCTGAGTTGGTAGGGTACAGGGTTAGTGTCTGACTTGGTAGGGTACAGGGTAGGGTACAGGGTTAGTATCTGACTTGGTAGGGTAAAGGGTTAGTGTCTGACTTGGTAGGGTACAGGGTTAGTGTCTGACTTGGTAGAGAACAGGGTACAGTGTTAGTGTCTGACTTGGTAGGGCACAGGGTAGGGTACAGGGTTAGTGTCTGACTTGGTAGGGTACAGGGTAGGGTACAGGGTTAGTGTCTGACTTGGTAGGGTACAGGGTTAGTGTCTGACTCAGTAGGGTACAGGGTTAGTGCCTGACTTGGTAGGGTACAGGGTTAGTGTCTGACTCGGTAGGGTACAGGGTTAGTGTTCGAGTCAGTAGGGTACAGGGTTAGTGTCTGACTCGGTAGGGTACAGGGTTAGTGACTGACTCAGTAGGGTACAGGGTAGGGTACAGGGTTAGTGTCTGACTTGGTAGGGTACAGGGTTAGTGTCTGACTCGGTAGGGTACAGGGTAGGGTACAGGGTTAGTGTCTGACTCAGAAGGGTACAGGGTTAGTGTCTGACTTGGTAGGGGACAGGGTTAGTGTCTGACTCGGTAGGGTACAGGGTAGAGTACAGGGTTAGTGTCTGACTCAGAAGGGTACAGGGTTAGTGTCTGACTTGGTAGGGTACAGGGTTAGTATCTGACTTGGTAGCGTACAGGGTAGGGTACAGGGTTAGTGTATGACTCGGTAGGGTACAGGGTAGGGCACAGGGTTAGTATCTGACTCGGTAGGGTACAGGGTTAGTGTCTGACTTGGTAGGGTACAGGGTAGGGTACAGGGTTAGTGTCTGACTCGGTAGAGTACAGGGTAGGGCACAGGGTTAGTGTCTGACTCGGTTGGGTACAGGGTTAGTATCTGACTTGGTAGGGTACAGGGTTAGTGTCTGACTCGGTAGAGTACAGGGTAGGGCACAGGGTTAGTGTCTGACTCGGTAGGGTACAGGGTAGGGCACAGGGTTTTTATCTGACTCGGTAGGGTACAGGGTTAGTATCTGACTTGGTAGGGTACAGGGTTAGTGTCTGACTCGGTAGAGTACAAGGTAGGGCACAGGGTTAGTGTCTGACTCGGTAGGGTACAGGGTAGGGTACAGGGTTAGTATCTGACTTGGTAGGGTACAGGGTTAGTGTCTGACTTGGTAGGGTACAGGGTTAGTGTCTGACTTGGTAGGGTACAGGGTAGGGTACATGGTTAGTGTCTGACTTGGTAGAGTACAGGGTAGGGTACCAGGTTATTGTCTGTCTTGGTAGGGTACAGGGTTAGTGTCTGAGTTGATAGGGTACAGGGTTAGTGTCTGACTTGGTAGGGTACAGGGTAGGGTACAGGGTTAGTATCTGACTTGGTAGGGTAAAGGGTTAGTGTCTGACTTGGTAGGGTACAGGGTTAGTGTCTGACTTGGTAGAGAACAGGGTACAGTGTTAGTGTCTGACTTGGTAGGGTACAGGGTAGGGTACAGGGTTAGTATCTGACTTGGTAGGGTAAAGGGTTAGTGTCTGACTTGGTAGGGTACAGGGTTAGTGTCTGACTTGGTAGGGTACAGGGTTAGTGTCTGACTCAGTAGGGTACAGGGTTAGTGCCTGACTTGGTAGGGTACAGGGTTAGTGTCTGACTCGGTAGGGTACAGGGTTAGTGTTCGAGTCAGTAGGGTACAGGGTTAGTGTCTGACTCGGTAGGGTACAGGGTTAGTGACTGACTCAGTAGGGTACAGGGTAGGGTACAGGGTTAGTGTCTGACTTGGTAGGGTACAGGGTTAGTGTCTGACTCGGTAGGGTACAGGGTAGGGTACAGGGTTAGTGTCTGACTCAGAAGGGTACAGGGTTAGTGTCTGACTTGGTAGGGTACAGGGTTAGTGTCTGACTCGGTAGGGTACAGGGTAGAGTTCAGGGTTAGTGTCTGACTCAGAAGGGTACAGGGTTAGTGTCTGACTTGGTAGGGTACAGGGTTAGTATCTGACTTGGTAGCGTACAGGGTAGGGTACAGGGTTAGTGTCTGACTCGGTAGGGTACAGGGTAGGGCACAGGGTTAGTATCTGACTCGGTAGGGTACAGGGTTAGTGTCTGACTCGGTAGAGTACAAGGTAGGGCACAGGGTTAGTGTCTCGGTAGGGTACAGGGTAGGGTACAGGGTTAGTATCTGACTTGGTAGGGTACAGGGTTAGTGTCTGACTTGGTAGGGTACAGGGTTAGTGTCTGACTTGGTAGGGTACAGGGTAGGGTACAGGGTTAGTGTCTGACTTGGTAGAGTACAGGGTAGGGTACCAGGTTATTGTCTGTCTTGGTAGGGTACAGGGTTAGTGTCTGAGTTGGTAGGGTACAGGGTTAGTGTCTGACTTGGTAGGGTACAGGGTAGGGTACAGGGTTAGTATCTGACTTGGTAGGGTAAAGGGTTAGTGTCTGACTTGGTAGGGTACAGGGTTAGTGTCTGACTTGGTAGAGAACAGGGTACAGTGTTAGTGTCTGACTTGGTAGGGCACAGGGTAGGGTACAGGGTTAGTGTCTGACTCAGTAGGGTACAGGGTAGGGTACAGGGTTAGTGTCTGACTTGGTAGGGTACAGGGTAGGGTACATGGTTAGTGTCTGACTTGGTAGAGTACAGGGTAGGGTACCAGGTTATTGTCTGTCTTGGTAGGGTACAGGGTTAGTGTCTGAGTTGGTAGGGTACAGGGTTAGTGTCTGACTTGGTAGGGTACAGGGTAGGGTACAGGGTTAGTATCTGACTTGGTAGGGTAAAGGGTTAGTGTCTGACTTGGTAGGGTACAGGGTTAGTGTCTGACTTGGTAGAGAACAGGGTACAGTGTTAGTGTCTGACTTGGTAGGGTACAGGGTTAGTATCTGACTTGGTAGGGTAAAGGGTTAGTGTCTGACTTGGTAGGGTACAGGGTTAGTGTCTGACTTGGTAGGGTACAGGGTTAGTGTCTGACTCAGTAGGGTACAGGGTTAGTGCCTGACTTGGTAGGGTACAGGGTTAGTGTCTGACTCGGTAGGGTACAGGGTTAGTGTTCGAGTCAGTAGGGTACAGGGTTAGTGTCTGACTCGGTAGGGTACAGGGTTAGTGACTGACTCAGTAGGGTACAGGGTAGGGTACAGGGTTAGTGTCTGACTTGGTAGGGTACAGGGTTAGTGTCTGACTCGGTAGGGTACAGGGTAGGGTACAGGGTTAGTGTCTGACTCAGAAGGGTACAGGGTTAGTGTCTGACTTGGTAGGGTACAGGGTTAGTGTCTGACTCGGTAGGGTACAGGGTAGAGTTCAGGGTTAGTGTCTGACTCAGAAGGGTACAGGGTTAGTGTCTGACTTGGTAGGGTACAGGGTTAGTATCTGACTTGGTAGCGTACAGGGTAGGGTACAGGGTTAGTGTCTGACTCGGTAGGGTACAGGGTAGGGCACAGGGTTAGTATCTGACTCGGTAGGGTACAGGGTTAGTGTCTGACTTGGTAGGGTACAGGGTAGGGTACAGGGTTAGTGTCTGACTCGGTAGAGTACAGGGTAGGGCACAGGGTTAGTGTCTGACTCGGTTGGGTACAGGGTTAGTATCTGACTTGGTAGGGTACAGGGTTAGTGTCTGACTCGGTAGAGTACAAGGTAGGGCACAGGGTTAGTGTCTGACTCGGTAGGGTACAGGGTAGGGTACAGGGTTAGTATCTGACTTGGTAGGGTACAGGGTTAGTGTCTGACTTGGTAGGGTACAGGGTTAGTGTCTGACTTGGTAGGGTACAGGGTAGGGTACAGGGTTAGTGTCTGACTTGGTAGAGTACAGGGTAGGGTACCAGGTTATTGTCTGTCTTGGTAGGGTACAGGGTTAGTGTCTGAGTTGGTAGGGTACAGGGTTAGTGTCTGACTTGGTAGGGTACAGGGTAGGGTACAGGGTTAGTATCTGACTTGGTAGGGTAAAGGGTTAGTGTCTGACTTGGTAGGGTACAGGGTTAGTGTCTGACTTGGTAGAGAACAGGGTACAGTGTTAGTGTCTGACTTGGTAGGGCACAGGGTAGGGTACAGGGTTAGTGTCTGACTCAGTAGGGTACAGGGTAGGGTACAGGGTTAGTGTCTGACTTGGTAGGGTACAGGGTAGGGTACAGGGTTAGTGTCTGACTTGGTAGGGTACAGGGTTAGTGTCTGACTCAGTAGGGTACAGGGTTAGTGCCTGACTTGGTAGGGTACAGGGTTAGTGTCTGACTCGGTAGGGTACAGGGTTAGTGTTCGAGTCAGTAGGGTACAGGGTTAGTGTCTGACTCGGTAGGGTACAGGGTTAGTGACTGACTCAGTAGGGTACAGGGTAGGGTACAGGGTTAGTGTCTGACTTGGTAGGGTACAGGGTTAGTGTCTGACTCGGTAGGGTACAGGGTAGGGTACAGGGTTAGTGTCTGACTCAGAAGGGTACAGGGTTAGTGTCTGACTTGGTAGGGGACAGGGTTAGTGTCTGACTCGGTAGGGTACAGGGTAGAGTACAGGGTTAGTGTCTGACTCAGAAGGGTACAGGGTTAGTGTCTGACTTGGTAGGGTACAGGGTTAGTATCTGACTTGGTAGCGTACAGGGTAGGGTACAGGGTTAGTGTCTGACTCGGTAGGGTACAGGGTAGGGCACAGGGTTAGTATCTGACTCGGTAGGGTACAGGGTTAGTGTCTGACTTGGTAGGGTACAGGGTAGGGTACAGGGTTAGTGTCTGACTCGGTAGAGTACAGGGTAGGGCACAGGGTTAGTGTCTGACTCGGTTGGGTACAGGGTTAGTATCTGACTTGGTAGGGTACAGGGTTAGTGTCTGACTCGGTAGAGTACAAGGTAGGGCACAGGGTTAGTGTCTGACTCGGTAGGGTACAGGGTAGGGTACAGGGTTAGTATCTGACTTGGTAGGGTACAGGGTTAGTGTCTGACTTGGTAGGGCACAGGGTTAGTGTCTGACTTGGTAGGGTACAGGGTAGGGTACAGGGTTAGTGTCTGACTTGGTAGGGCACAGGGTTAGTGTCTGACTTGGTAGGGTACAGGGTAGGGTACAGGGTTAGTGTCTGACTCGGTAGAGTACAAGGTAGGGCACAGGGTTAGTGTCTGACTCGGTAGGGTACAGGGTAGGGTACAGGGTTAGTATCTGACTTGGTAGGGTACAGGGTTAGTATCTGACTTGGTAGGGTACAGGGTTAGTGTCTGTCTTGGTAGGGTACAGGGTTAGTGTCTGAGTTGGTAGGGTACAGGGTTAGTGTCTGACTTGGTAGGGTACAGGGTAGGGTACAGGGTTAGTGTCTGACTTGGTAGAGAACAGGGTACAGTGTTAATGTCTGACTTGGTAGGGCACAGGGTAGGGTACAGGGTTAGTGTCTGACTCAGTAGAGTACAGGGTAGGGTACAGGGTTAGTGTCTGACTTGGTAGGGTACAGGGTAGGGTGCAGGGTTAGTGTCTGACTTGGTAGGGTACAGGGTTAGTGTCTGACTCAGTAGGGTACAGGGTTAGTGCCTGACTTGGTAGGGTACAGGGTTAGTGTCTGACTCGGTAGGGTACAGGGTTAGTGTTCGAGTCAGTAGGGTACAGGGTTAGTGTCTGACTCGGTAGGGTACAGGGTTAGTGACTGACTCAGTAGGGTACAGGGTAGGGTACAGGGTTAGTGTCTGACTTGGTAGGGTACAGGGTTAGTGTCTGACTCGGTAGGGTACAGGGTAGGGTACAGGGTTAGTGTCTGACTCAGAAGGGTACAGGGTTAGTGTCTGACTTGGTAGGGTACAGGGTTAGTATCTGACTTGGTAGCGTACAGGGTAGGGTACAGGGTTAGTGTCTGACTCGGTAGGGTACAGGGTAGGGCACAGGGTTAGTATCTGACTCGGTAGGGTACAGGGTTAGTGTCTGACTTGGTAGGGTACAGGGTAGGGTACAGGGTTAGTGTCTGACTCAGTAGAGTACAGGGTAGGGCACAGGGTTAGTGTCTGACTTGGTTGGGTACAGGGTTAGTATCTGACTTGGTAGGGTACAGGGTTAGTGTCTGACTCGGTAGAGTACAAGGTAGGGCACAGGGTTAGTGTCTGACTCGGTAGGGTACAGGGTAGGGTACAGGGTTAGTATCTGACTTGGTAGGGTACAGGGTTAGTGTCTGACTTGGTAGGGCACAGGGTTAGTGTCTGACTTGGTAGGGTACAGGGTAGGGTACAGTGTTAGTGTCTGACTTGGTAGGGCACAGGGTTAGTGTCTGACTTGGTAGGGTACAGGGTAGGGTACAGGGTTAGTGTCTGACTCGGTAGAGTACAAGGTAGAGCACAGGGTTAGTGTCTGACTCGGTAGGGTACAGGGTAGGGTACATGGTTAGTATCTGACTTGGTAGGGTACAGGGTTAGTATCTGACTTGGTAGGGTACAGGGTTAGTGTCTGTCTTGGTAGGGTACAGGGTTAGTGTCTGAGTTGGTAGGGTACAGGGTTAGTGTCTGACTTGGTAGGGTACAGGGTAGGGTACAGGGTTAGTGTCTGACTTGGTAGAGAACAGGGTACAGTGTTAATGTCTGACTTGGTAGGGCACAGGGTAGGGTACAGGGTTAGTGTCTGACTCAGTAGAGTACAGGGTAGGGTACAGGGTTAGTGTCTGACTTGGTAGGGTACAGGGTAGGGTACAGGGTTAGTGTCTGACTTGGTAGGGTACAGGGTTAGTGTCTGACTCAGTAGGGTACAGGGTTAGTGCCTGACTTGGTAGGGTACAGGGTTAGTGTCTGACTCGGTAGGGTACAGGGTTAGTGTTCGAGTCAGTAGGGTACAGGGTTAGTTTCTGACTCGGTAGGGTACAGGGTTAGTGACTGACTCAGTAGGGTACAAGGTTAGTGCCTGACTTGGTAGGGTACAGGGTAGTGTACAGGGATAGTGTCTGACTTGGTAGGGTACAGGGTTAGTGTCTGACTTGGTAGGGTACAGGGATAGTGTCTGACTCGGTAGGGTACAGGGATAGTGTCTGACTTGGTAGGGTACAGGGTTAGTGTCTGACTTGAAAGGGTACAGGGTACGGTAAAGGTTTAGTGTCTGACTTGGTCTGGTACAGGGTAGGGTACAGGGTTAGTGTCTGACTCGGTAGGGTACAGGGTAGGGTACAGGGTTAGTGTCTGACTCAGAAGGGTACAGGGTTAGTGTCTGACTTGGTAGGGTACAGGGTAGGGTACAGGTTTAGTATCTGACTCAGTAGAGTACAGGGTAGGGTACAGGTTTAGTGTCTGAGTCGGTAGGGTACAGGGTAGGGTACAGGGTTAGTGTCTGACTTGGTAGGGTACAGGGTTAGTGTCTGACTCGGTAGAGTACAGGGTTATTGTCTGACTCAGTAGGGTACAGGGTTAGTGTGTGACTCAGTAGGGTACAGGGTTAGTGTCTGACTCGGTAGGGTACAGGGTTATTGTCTGACTCAGTAGGGTACAGGGTTAGTGTCTGACTTGGTAGGGTACAGGGTAGGGTACAGGGTTAGTGTCTGAATTGGTAGGGTACAGGGTTAGTGTCTGACTCAGTAGGGTACAGGGTTAGTGTCTGACTCAGTAGGGTACAGGGTTAGTGTCTGACTCAGTAGGGTACAGGGTTAGTGTCTGACTCAGTAGGGTACAGGGTTAGTGTCTGACTTGGTAGGGTACAGGTTTAGTGTCTGACTCGGTAGGGTACAGGGTTAGTGTCTGACTTGTTAGGGTACAGGGTTAGTGACTGACTCAGTAGGGTACAGGGTTAGTGTCTGTTTCAGTAGAATACAAGGTTTTTGTCTGACTCGGTATGTTACAGGGTTAGTGACTGACTTGGTAGGGTACAGGGTTATTGTCTGACTCAGTAGGGTACAGGGTTATTGTCTGACTCAGTAGGGTACAGGGTTAGTGTCTGACTCAGTAGGGTACAGGGTTAGTGTCTGACTCATTAGGGTACAGGGTTAGTGTCTGACTTGGTAGGGTACAGGGTTAGTGTCTGACTCGGTAGGGTACAGGGTAGAGTTCAGGGTTAGTGTCTGACTCAGAAGGGTACAGGGTTAGTGTCTGACTTGGTAGGGTACAGGGTTAGTATCTGACTTGGTAGCGTACAGGGTAGGGTACAGGGTTAGTGTCTGACTCGGTAGGGTACAGGGTAGGGCACGGGGTTAGTATCTGACTCGGTAGGGTACAGGGTTAGTGTCTGACTTGGTAGGGTACAGGGTAGGGTACAGGGTTAGTGTCTGACTCGGTAGAGTACAGGGTAGGGCACAGGGTTAGTGTCTGACTCGGTTGGGTACAGGGTTAGTATCTGACTTGGTAGGGTACAGGGTTAGTGTCTGACTCGGTAGAGTACAAGGTAGGGCACAGGGTTAGTGTCTGACTCGGTAGGGTACAGGGTAGGGTACAGGGTTAGTATCTGACTTGGTAGGGTACAGGGTTAGTGTCTGACTTGGTAGGGTACAGGGTTAGTGTCTGACTTGGTAGGGTACAGGGTAGGGTACAGGGTTAGTGTCTGACTTGGCAGAGTACAGGGTAGGGTACCAGGTTATTGTCTGTCTTGGTAGGGTACAGGGTTAGTGTCTGAGTTGGTAGGGTACCGGGTTAGTGTCTGACTTGGTAGGGTACAGGGTAGGGTACAGGGTTAGTATCTGACTTGGTAGGGTAAAGGGTTAGTGTCTGACTTGGTAGGGTACAGGGTTAGTGTCTGACTTGGTAGAGAACAGGGTACAGTGTTAGTGTCTGACTTGGTAGGGCACAGGGTAGGGTACAGGGTTAGTGTCTGACTCAGTAGGGTACAGGGTAGGGTACAGGGTTAGTGTCTGACTTGGTAGGGTACAGGGTAGGGTACAGGGTTAGTGTCTGACTTGGTAGGGTACAGGGTTAGTGTCTGACTCAGTAGGGTACAGGGTTAGTGCCTGACTTGGTAGGGTACAGGGTTAGTGTCTGACTCGGTAGGGTACAGGGTTAGTGTTCGAGTCAGTAGGGTACAGGGTTAGTGTCTGACTCGGTAGGGTACAGGGTTAGTGACTGACTCAATAGGGTACAGGGTAGGGTACAGGGTTAGTGTCTGACTTGGTAGGGTACAGGGTTAGTGTCTGACTCGGTAGGGTACAGGGTAGGGTACAGGGTTAGTGTCTGACTCAGAAGGGTACAGGGTTAGTGTCTGACTTGGTAGGGGACAGGGTTAGTGTCTGACTCGGTAGGGTACAGGGTAGAGTACAGGGTTAGTGTCTGACTCAGAAGGGTACAGGGTTAGTGTCTGACTTGGTAGGGTACAGGGTTAGTATCTGACTTGGTAGCGTACAGGGTAGGGTACAGGGTTAGTGTCTGACTCGGTAGGGTACAGGGTAGGGCACAGGGTTAGTATCTGACTCGGTAGGGTACAGGGTTAGTGTCTGACTTGGTAGGGTACAGGGTAGGGTACAGGGTTAGTGTCTGACTCGGTAGAGTACAGGGTAGGGCACAGGGTTAGTGTCTGACTCGGTTGGGTACAGGGTTAGTATCTGACTTGGTAGGGTACAGGGTTAGTGTCTGACTCGGTAGAGTACAAGGTAGGGCACAGGGTTAGTGTCTGACTCGGTAGGGTACAGGGTAGGGTACAGGGTTAGTATCTGACTTGGTAGGGTACAGGGTTAGTGTCTGACTTGGTAGGGCACAGGGTTAGTGTCTGACTTGGTAGGGTACAGGGTAGGGTACAGGGTTAGTGTCTGACTTGGTAGGGCACAGGGTTAGTGTCTGACTTGGTAGGGTACAGGGTAGGGTACAGGGTTAGTGTCTGACTCGGTAGAGTACAAGGTAGGGCACAGGGTTAGTGTCTGACTCGGTAGGGTACAGGGTAGGGTACAGGGTTAGTATCTGACTTGGTAGGGTACAGGGTTAGTATCTGACTTGGTAGGGTACAGGGTTAGTGTCTGTCTTGGTAGGGTACAGGGTTAGTGTCTGAGTTGGTAGGGTACAGGGTTAGTGTCTGACTTGGTAGGGTACAGGGTAGGGTACAGGGTTAGTGTCTGACTTGGTAGAGAACAGGGTACAGTGTTAATGTCTGACTTGGTAGGGCACAGGGTAGGGTACAGGGTTAGTGTCTGACTCAGTAGAGTACAGGGTAGGGTACAGGGTTAGTGTCTGACTTGGTAGGGTACAGGGTAGGGTACAGGGTTAGTGTCTGACTTGGTAGGGTACAGGGTTAGTGTCTGACTCAGTAGGGTACAGGGTTAGTGCCTGACTTGGTAGGGTACAGGGTTAGTGTCTGACTCGGTAGGGTACAGGGTTAGTGTTCGAGTCAGTAAGGTACAGGGTTAGTGTCTGACTCGGTAGGGTACAGGGTTAGTGACTGACTCAGTAGGGTACAGGGTAGGGTACAGGGTTAGTGTCTGACTTGGTAGGGTACAGGGTTAGTGTCTGACTCGGTAGGGTACAGGGTAGGGTCCAGGGTTAGTGTCTGACTCAGAAGGGTACAGGGTTAGTGTCTGACTTGGTAGGGTACAGGGTTAGTATCTGACTTGGTAGCGTACAGGGTAGGGTACAGGGTTAGTGTCTGACTCGGTAGGGTACAGGGTAGGGCACAGGGTTAGTATCTGACTCGGTAGGGTACAGGGTTAGTGTCTGACTTGGTAGGGTACAGGGTAGGGTACAGGGTTAGTGTCTGACTCGGTAGAGTACAGGGTAGGGCACAGGGTTAGTGTCTGACTTGGTTGGGTACAGGGTTAGTATCTGACTTGGTAGGGTACAGGGTTAGTGTCTGACTCGGTAGAGTACAAGGTAGGGCACAGGGTTAGTGTCTGACTCGGTAGGGTACAGGGTAGGGTACAGGGTTAGTATCTGACTTGGTAGGGTACAGGGTTAGTGTCTGACTTGGTAGGGCACAGGGTTAGTGTCTGACTTGGTAGGGTACAGGGTAGGGTACAGGGTTAGTGTCTGACTTGGTAGGGCACAGGGTTAGTGTCTGACTTGGTAGGGTACAGGGTAGGGTACAGGGTTAGTGTCTGACTCGGTAGAGTACAAGGTAGGGCACAGGGTTAGTGTCTGACTCGGTAGGGTACAGGGTAGGGTACAGGGTTAGTATCTGACTTGGTAGGGTACAGGGTTAGTATCTGACTTGGTAGGGTACAGGGTTAGTGTCTGTCTTGGTAGGGTACAGGGTTAGTGTCTGAGTTGGTAGGGTACAGGGTTAGTGTCTGACTTGGTAGGGTACAGGGTAGGGTACAGGGTTAGTGTCTGACTTGGTAGAGAACAGGGTACAGTGTTAATGTCTGACTTGGTAGGGCACAGGGTAGGGTACAGGGTTAGTGTCTGACTCAGTAGAGTACAGGGTAGGGTACAGGGTTAGTGTCTGACTTGGTAGGGTACAGGGTAGGGTACAGGGTTAGTGTCTGACTTGGTAGGGTACAGGGTTAGTGTCTGACTCAGTAGGGTACAGGGTTAGTGCCTGACTTGGTAGGGTACAGGGTTAGTGTCTGACTCGGTAGGGTACAGGGTTAGTGTTCGAGTCAGTAGGGTACAGGGTTAGTTTCTGACTCGGTAGGGTACAGGGTTAGTGACTGACTCAGTAGGGTACAAGGTTAGTGCCTGACTTGGTAGGGTACAGGGTAGTGTACAGGGATAGTGTCTGACTTGGTAGGGTACAGGGTTAGTGTCTGACTTGGTAGGGTACAGGGATAGTGTCTGACTCGGTAGGGTACAGGGATAGTGTCTGACTTGGTAGGGTACAGGGTTAGTGTCTGACTTGAAAGGGTACAGGGTACGGTAAAGGTTTAGTGTCTGACTTGGTCTGGTACAGGGTAGGGTACAGGGTTAGTGTCTGACTCGGTAGGGTACAGGGTAGGGTACAGGGTTAGTGTCTGACTCAGAAGGGTACAGGGTTAGTGTCTGACTTGGTAGGGTACAGGGTAGGGTACAGGTTTAGTATCTGACTCAGTAGAGTACAGGGTAGGGTACAGGTTTAGTGTCTGAGTCGGTAGGGTACAGGGTAGGGTACAGGGTTAGTGTCTGACTTGGTAGGGTACAGGGTTAGTGTCTGACTCGGTAGAGTACAGGGTTATTGTCTGACTCAGTAGGGTACAGGGTTAGTGTGTGACTCAGTAGGGTACAGGGTTAGTGTCTGACTCGGTAGGGTACAGGGTTATTGTCTGACTCAGTAGGGTACAGGGTTAGTGTCTGACTTGGTAGGGTACAGGGTAGGGTACAGGGTTAGTGTCTGAATTGGTAGGGTACAGGGTTAGTGTCTGACTCAGTAGGGTACAGGGTTAGTGTCTGACTCAGTAGGGTACAGGGTTAGTGTCTGACTCAGTAGGGTACAGGGTTAGTGTCTGACTCAGTAGGGTACAGGGTTAGTGTCTGACTTGGTAGGGTACAGGTTTAGTGTCTGACTCGGTAGGGTACAGGGTTAGTGTCTGACTTGTTAGGGTACAGGGTTAGTGACTGACTCAGTAGGGTACAGGGTTAGTGTCTGTTTCAGTAGAATACAAGGTTTTTGTCTGACTCGGTATGTTACAGGGTTAGTGACTGACTTGGTAGGGTACAGGGTTATTGTCTGACTCAGTAGGGTACAGGGTTATTGTCTGACTCAGTAGGGTACAGGGTTAGTGTCTGACTCAGTAGGGTACAGGGTTAGTGTCTGACTCATTAGGGTACAGGGTTAGTGTCTGACTTGGTAGGGTACAGGTTTAGTGTCTGACTTGGTAGGGTACAGGGTTAGTGTCTGACTTGGTAGGGTACAGGGTTAGTGACTGACTCAGTAGGGTACAGGGTTAGTGTTTGACTCAGTAGAGTACAGGGTTTTTGTCTGACTCGGTATGGCACAGGGTTAGTGACAGACTTGGTAGTGTACAGGGTAGGGAACAGGGTTAGTGTCTGACTCGGTAGGGCACAGGGTAGGGTACAGGTTTAGTTTCTGACTTGGTAGGGTACAGGGTAGGGTACAGGGTTAGTGTCTGACTCAGTAGGGCACAGGGTTAGTGTCTGACTCGGTAGGGTACAGGGTAGGGCACAGGGTTAGTATCTGACTCGGTAGGGTACAGGGTTAGTGTCTGACTTGGTAGGGTACAGGGTAGGGTACAGGGTTAGTGTCTGACTCGGTAGAGTACAGGGTAGGGCACAGGGTTAGTGTCTGACTCGGTTGGGTACAGGGTTAGTATCTGACTTGGTAGGGTACAGGGTTAGTGTCTGACTCGGTAGAGTACAAGGTAGGGCACAGGGTTAGTGTCTGACTCGGTAGGGTACAGGGTAGGGTACAGGGTTAGTATCTGACTTGGTAGGGTACAGGGTTAGTGTCTGACTTGGTAGGGCACAGGGTTAGTGTCTGACTTGGTAGGGTACAGGGTAGGGTACAGGGTTAGTGTCTGACTTGGTAGGGCACAGGGTTAGTGTCTGACTTGGTAGGGTACAGGGTAGGGTACAGGGTTAGTGTCTGACTCGGTAGAGTACAAGGTAGGGCACAGGGTTAGTGTCTGACTCGGTAGGGTACAGGGTAGGGTACAGGGTTAGTATCTGACTTGGTAGGGTACAGGGTTAGTATCTGACTTGGTAGGGTACAGGGTTAGTGTCTGTCTTGGTAGGGTACAGGGTTAGTGTCTGAGTTGGTAGGGTACAGGGTTAGTGTCTGACTTGGTAGGGTACAGGGTAGGGTACAGGGTTAGTGTCTGACTTGGTAGAGAACAGGGTACAGTGTTAATGTCTGACTTGGTAGGGCACAGGGTAGGGTACAGGGTTAGTGTCTGACTCAGTAGAGTACAGGGTAGGGTACAGGGTTAGTGTCTGACTTGGTAGGGTACAGGGTAGGGTACAGGGTTAGTGTCTGACTTGGTAGGGTACAGGGTTAGTGTCTGACTCAGTAGGGTACAGGGTTAGTGCCTGACTTGGTAGGGTACAGGGTTAGTGTCTGACTCGGTAGGGTACAGGGTTAGTGTTCGAGTCAGTAAGGTACAGGGTTAGTGTCTGACTCGGTAGGGTACAGGGTTAGTGACTGACTCAGTAGGGTACAGGGTAGGGTACAGGGTTAGTGTCTGACTTGGTAGGGTACAGGGTTAGTGTCTGACTCGGTAGGGTACAGGGTAGGGTCCAGGGTTAGTGTCTGACTCAGAAGGGTACAGGGTTAGTGTCTGACTTGGTAGGGTACAGGGTTAGTATCTGACTTGGTAGCGTACAGGGTAGGGTACAGGGTTAGTGTCTGACTCGGTAGGGTACAGGGTAGGGCACAGGGTTAGTATCTGACTCGGTAGGGTACAGGGTTAGTGTCTGACTTGGTAGGGTACAGGGTAGGGTACAGGGTTAGTGTCTGACTCGGTAGAGTACAGGGTAGGGCACAGGGTTAGTGTCTGACTTGGTTGGGTACAGGGTTAGTATCTGACTTGGTAGGGTACAGGGTTAGTGTCTGACTCGGTAGAGTACAAGGTAGGGCACAGGGTTAGTGTCTGACTCGGTAGGGTACAGGGTAGGGTACAGGGTTAGTATCTGACTTGGTAGGGTACAGGGTTAGTGTCTGACTTGGTAGGGCACAGGGTTAGTGTCTGACTTGGTAGGGTACAGGGTAGGGTACAGGGTTAGTGTCTGACTTGGTAGGGCACAGGGTTAGTGTCTGACTTGGTAGGGTACAGGGTAGGGTACAGGGTTAGTGTCTGACTCGGTAGAGTACAAGGTAGGGCACAGGGTTAGTGTCTGACTCGGTAGGGTACAGGGTAGGGTACAGGGTTAGTATCTGACTTGGTAGGGTACAGGGTTAGTATCTGACTTGGTAGGGTACAGGGTTAGTGTCTGTCTTGGTAGGGTACAGGGTTAGTGTCTGAGTTGGTAGGGTACAGGGTTAGTGTCTGACTTGGTAGGGTACAGGGTAGGGTACAGGGTTAGTGTCTGACTTGGTAGAGAACAGGGTACAGTGTTAATGTCTGACTTGGTAGGGCACAGGGTAGGGTACAGGGTTAGTGTCTGACTCAGTAGAGTACAGGGTAGGGTACAGGGTTAGTGTCTGACTTGGTAGGGTACAGGGTAGGGTGCAGGGTTAGTGTCTGACTTGGTAGGGTACAGGGTTAGTGTCTGACTCAGTAGGGTACAGGGTTAGTGCCTGACTTGGTAGGGTACAGGGTTAGTATCTGACTTGGTAGGGTACAGGGTTAGTGTCTGTCTTGGTAGGGTACAGGGTTAGTGTCTGAGTTGGTAGGGTACAGGGTTAGTGTCTGACTTGGTAGGGTACAGGGTAGGGTACAGGGTTAGTGTCTGACTTGGTAGAGAACAGGGTACAGTGTTAATGTCTGACTTGGTAGGGCACAGGGTAGGGTACAGGGTTAGTGTCTGACTCAGTAGAGTACAGGGTAGGGTACAGGGTTAGTGTCTGACTTGGTAGGGTACAGGGTAGGGTACAGGGTTAGTGTCTGACTTGGTAGGGTACAGGGTTAGTGTCTGACTCAGTAGGGTACAGGGTTAGTGCCTGACTTGGTAGGGTACAGGGTTAGTGTCTGACTCGGTAGGGTACAGGGTTAGTGTTCGAGTCAGTAGGGTACAGGGTTAGTTTCTGACTCGGTAGGGTACAGGGTTAGTGACTGACTCAGTAGGGTACAAGGTTAGTGCCTGACTTGGTAGGGTACAGGGTAGTGTACAGGGATAGTGTCTGACTTGGTAGGGTACAGGGTTAGTGTCTGACTTGGTAGGGTACAGGGATAGTGTCTGACTCGGTAGGGTACAGGGATAGTGTCTGACTTGGTAGGGTACAGGGTTAGTGTCTGACTTGAAAGGGTACAGGGTACGGTAAAGGTTTAGTGTCTGACTTGGTCTGGTACAGGGTAGGGTACAGGGTTAGTGTCTGACTCGGTAGGGTACAGGGTAGGGTACAGGGTTAGTGTCTGACTCAGAAGGGTACAGGGTTAGTGTCTGACTTGGTAGGGTACAGGGTAGGGTACAGGTTTAGTATCTGACTCAGTAGAGTACAGGGTAGGGTACAGGTTTAGTGTCTGAGTCGGTAGGGTACAGGGTAGGGTACAGGGTTAGTGTCTGACTTGGTAGGGTACAGGGTTAGTGTCTGACTCGGTAGAGTACAGGGTTATTGTCTGACTCAGTAGGGTACAGGGTTAGTGTGTGACTCAGTAGGGTACAGGGTTAGTGTCTGACTCGGTAGGGTACAGGGTTATTGTCTGACTCAGTAGGGTACAGGGTTAGTGTCTGACTTGGTAGGGTACAGGGTAGGGTACAGGGTTAGTGTCTGAATTGGTAGGGTACAGGGTTAGTGTCTGACTCAGTAGGGTACAGGGTTAGTGTCTGACTCAGTAGGGTACAGGGTTAGTGTCTGACTCAGTAGGGTACAGGGTTAGTGTCTGACTCAGTAGGGTACAGGGTTAGTGTCTGACTTGGTAGGGTACAGGTTTAGTGTCTGACTCGGTAGGGTACAGGGTTAGTGTCTGACTTGTTAGGGTACAGGGTTAGTGACTGACTCAGTAGGGTACAGGGTTAGTGTCTGTTTCAGTAGAATACAAGGTTTTTGTCTGACTCGGTATGTTACAGGGTTAGTGACTGACTTGGTAGGGTACAGGGTTATTGTCTGACTCAGTAGGGTACAGGGTTATTGTCTGACTCAGTAGGGTACAGGGTTAGTGTCTGACTCAGTAGGGTACAGGGTTAGTGTCTGACTCATTAGGGTACAGGGTTAGTGTCTGACTTGGTAGGGTACAGGTTTAGTGTCTGACTTGGTAGGGTACAGGGTTAGTGTCTGACTTGGTAGGGTACAGGGTTAGTGACTGACTCAGTAGGGTACAGGGTTAGTGTTTGACTCAGTAGAGTACAGGGTTTTTGTCTGACTCGGTATGGCACAGGGTTAGTGACAGACTTGGTAGTGTACAGGGTAGGGAACAGGGTTAGTGTCTGACTCGGTAGGGCACAGGGTAGGGTACAGGTTTAGTTTCTGACTTGGTAGGGTACAGGGTAGGGTACAGGGTTAGTGTCTGACTCAGTAGGGCACAGGGTTAGTGTCTGACTCGGTAGGGTGCAGGGTAGGGTACAGGGCAGGGCAGGGTGCAGGGCAGGGTACAGGGCAGGGTGCAGGGCAGGGTACAGGGCAGGGTGCAGGGCAGGGTACAGGGCAGGGTACAGGTCAGGGTGCAGGGCAGGGTGCAGGGCAGGGTACAGGGCAGGGTGCAGGGGAGGGTACAGGGCAGGGTACAGGTCAGGGTGCAGGGGAGGGTACAGGGCAGGGCAGGGCAGGGTGCAGGGCAGGGTACAGGGCAGGGTAGGGTGCAGTGCAGGGTAGGGTACAGGGCAGGGTGCAGGGCAGGGTAGGGTACAGGGCAGGGTGCAGGGCAGGGCAAGGTACAGGGCAGGGTGCAGGGTAGGGTACAGAGCAGGGTACAGGTCAGGGTGCGGGGCAGGACAGGGTACAGGGTAGGGTACAGGGCAGGGCAGGGCAGGGTGCAGGGCAGGGTGCAGGGCAGGGTACAGGGCAGGGTGCAGGGCAGGGTACAGTGTAGGGTGCAGGGTAGGGTACAGGGCAGGTTGCAGGGCAGGGTAGGGTAGGGTACAGGACAGGTTACAGGGCAGGGTCCAGGGCAGGGTAGGGTAGGGTACAGGGCAGGGTACAGGGTACAGGGTAGGGTACATGGCAGGGTGCAGGGCAGGGTGCAGGGTAGGGTGCAGGGCAGGGTACAGGGTACGGTACAGGGCAGGGTACAGGGCAGGGTACAGGGCAGGGCAGGGTACAGGGCAGGGTAAAGGGCAGTGTACAGGATAGGGTACAGGGCAGGGTGCAGGGCAGGGTAGGGTAGGGTACATGACAGGTTACAGGGCAGGGTCCAGGGCAGGGTAGGGTACAGGGCAGGGTACAGGGTAGGGTACATGGCAGGGTACAGGGCACAGGGCAGGGTACAGGATAGGGTACAGGGTATAGGGCAGGGTACAGTAACACTGCATGATAAACACACTAACACACCATACCTGGCATCACACCTGGCATCAGAGGTAGGCCTGGCATGGAAGGCATGAGTGGCATCCCATGGAGGGGGGGCATGGCAAGGGGAGGGGCAGCAGGGGGTAGGGTACAGCAGGGTACAGGGCAGGGTGCAGGGCAGGGTACAGGGCAGGGTACAGGTCAGGGTGCAGGGCAGGGTGCAGGGCAGGGTACAGGGCAGGGTGCAGGGGAGGGTACAGGGCAGGGTACAGGTCAGGGTGCAGGGGAGGGTACAGGGCAGGGCAGGGCAGGGTGCAGGGCAGGGTACAGGGCAGGGTAGGGTGCAGTGCAGGGTAGGGTACAGGGCAGGGTGCAGGGCAGGGTAGGGTACAGGGCAGGGTGCAGGGCAGGGCAAGGTACAGGGCAGGGTGCAGGGTAGGGTACAGAGCAGGGTACAGGTCAGGGTGCGGGGCAGGACAGGGTACAGGGTAGGGTACAGGGCAGGGCAGGGCAGGGTGCAGGGCAGGGTGCAGGGCAGGGTACAGGGCAGGGTGCAGGGCAGGGTACAGTGTAGGGTGCAGGGTAGGGTACAGGGCAGGTTGCAGGGCAGGGTAGGGTAGGGTACAGGACAGGTTACAGGGCAGGGTCCAGGGCAGGGTAGGGTAGGGTACAGGGCAGGGTACAGGGTACAGGGTAGGGTACATGGCAGGGTGCAGGGCAGGGTGCAGGGTAGGGTGCAGGGCAGGGTACAGGGTACGGTACAGGGCAGGGTACAGGGCAGGGTACAGGGCAGGGCAGGGTACAGGGCAGGGTAAAGGGCAGTGTACAGGATAGGGTACAGGGCAGGGTGCAGGGCAGGGTAGGGTAGGGTACATGACAGGTTACAGGGCAGGGTCCAGGGCAGGGTAGGGTACAGGGCAGGGTACAGGGTAGGGTACATGGCAGGGTACAGGGCACAGGGCAGGGTACAGGATAGGGTACAGGGTATAGGGCAGGGTACAGTAACACTGCATGATAAACACACTAACACACCATACCTGGCATCACACCTGGCATCAGAGGTAGGCCTGGCATGGAAGGCATGAGTGGCATCCCATGGAGGGGGGGCATGGCAAGGGGAGGGGCAGCAGGGGGTAGGGTACAGCAGGGTACAGTGTAGGGTGCAGGGTAGGGTACAGGGCAGGTTGCAGGGCAGGGTAGGGTAGGGTACAGGACAGGTTACAGGGCAGGGTCCAGGGCAGGGTAGGGTAGGGTACAGGGCAGGGTACAGGGTGCAGGGTAGGGTGCAGGGCAGGGTACAGGGTACGGTACAGGGCAGGGTACAGGGTAGGGTACAGGGCAGGGCATGGGTACAGGGCAGGGTACAGGGCAGGGCATGGGTACAGGGCAGGGTACAGGGCAGGGTACAGGGCACAGGGCAGGGTACAGGATAGGGTACAGGGTATAGGGCAGGGTACAGTAACACTGCATGATAAACACACTAACACACCATACCTGGCATCACACCTGGCATCAGAGGTAGGCCTGGCATGGAAGGCATGAGTGGCATCCCATGGAGGGGGGGCATGGCAAGGGGAGGGGCAGCAGGGGGTGTAGCAGTAGTGGTTGGGGGAGCTGAAGGAGCCCGAGCAGGAGGCTGGGTGTGGTAGGGGTGGCGGGCAGCAGGGGGCGAGGCAGGAGAGGTAGGCTGGGTGTGGTAGGGGTGGTGGGCAGCAGGGGGTGAGGCAGGAGAGGTAGGCTGGGTGTGATAGGGGCGGTGGGCAGCAGGGGGTGAGGCAGGAGAGGTAGGCTGGGTGTGGTAGGGGTGGTGGCCAGCAGGGGGCGAGGCAGGAAGCTGGTGGTACTGATGGTGGGAAGGGCTTGGCATTGTGGGTATAGGGGGTATCATCCCTCCCATCACTGGAAGCACTGGCACAGCTGGGTAGCAGACAGACAGGAGACAGGGTTAGGATACAGCTGGGTAGCAGACAGACAGGAGACAGGGTTAGGATACAGCAGGTCAGCAGACAGACAGGGTTAGGATACAGCTGGGTAGCAGACAGACAGGGTTAGGATACAGCTGGGTAGCAGACAGACAGGGTTAGGATACAGCTGTGTAGCAGACAGACAGGAGACAGGGTTAGGATACAGCTGGGTAGCAGACAGACAGGGTTAGGATACAGCTGGGTAGCAGACCGACAGGGTTAGGATACAGCTGGGCAGCAGACAGACACGAGACAGGGTTAGGATACAGCTGGGTAGCAGACAGACAGGGTTAGGATACAGCTGGGCAGCAGACAGACAGGAGACAGGGTTAGAATACAGCTGGGTAACAGACAGACAGGGTTAGGATACAGCTGGGCAGCAGAACACACAGGGAACAAGCTTAGGGTTTAGGATGTAGGGTTAGGGTACAGAGGACAGATTTAGGGTACAGGGTAAGGGAACACCCTATACCCTAAAGAGGGTTTAGGGTATAGGGCAAAGCATCAAGATCACCAGGACTTTCTGAACGGAAACTTCAAACCACTAAAAAAAAGCCTAACAGCTGAACATAAAACCAACCCCTGAATCATTAGATATCACTGAAAACACTTCCAGTAGTGGTTTATTGTGTATGAGATCAGATAGAGAGGCCTGGTTTAAACAGGAACACACAGGGATGCCTGGTTTAAACAGGAACACACAGAGAGGCCTGGTTTAAACAGGGACACACAGAGAGGCCTGGTTTAAACAGGAACACAGAGAGAGAGAGGCCTGGTTTAAACAGGGATAAAGAGAGAGAGAGAGAGAGAGAGAGAGAGAGAGAGAGAGAGAGAGAGAGAGAGAGAGAGAGAGAGAGAGAGAGGCCTGGTTTAAACAGGGACACAGAAAGAGGCATGGTTTAAACAGGGACACAGAGAGAGAGAGGCCTGGTTTAAACAGGAACACAGAGAGAGAGAGAGGCCTGGTTTAAACAGGAACACACAGAGAGGCCTGGTTTAAACAGGGACACAGAGAGATTGAGAGAGGCCTGGTTTAAACAGGAACAAAGAGAGATTGAGAGAGGCCTGGTTTAAACAGGAACACAGAGAGATTGAGAGAGGCCTGGTTTAAACAGGAACACAGAGAGAGAGAGAGAGAGAGAGAGAGAGAGAGAGAGAGAGAGAGAGAGAGAGAGGCCTGGTTTAAACAGGAACATAGAGAGTGAGAGAGGCCTGGTTTAAACTGGAACACACAGAGAGAGAGAGGCCTGGTTTAAACAGGAACATAGAGAGTGAGAGAGGCCTGGTTTAAACTGGAACACAGAGAGAGAGAGGCCTGGTTTAAACAGGAACACAGAGAGAGTGAGAGAGGCCTGGTTTAAACAGGAACACAGAGAGATTGAGAGAGGCCTGGTTTAAACAGGAACACAGAGAGATTGAGAGAGGCCTGGTTTAAACAGGAACACAGAGAGATTGAGAGAGGCCTGGTTTAAACAGGAACACAGAGAGATTGAGAGAGGCCTGGTTTAAACAGGAACACAGAGAGAGTGAGAGAGGCCTTGTTTAAACAGGAACACAGAGAGATTGAGAGAGGCCTGGTTTAAACAGGAACACAGAGAGGTTGAGGGAGGCCTGGTTTAAACAGGAACACAGAGAGATTGAGAGAGGCCTGGTTTAAACAGGAACACAGAGAGAGAGAGGCCTGGTCTAAACAGGGACACAGAGAGGCCTGGTTTAAACAGGAACACAGAGAGAGGCCTGGTTTAAACAGGAACACAGAGAGAGAGAGAGAGCGAGAGAGGCCTGGTTTAAACAGGGACACAGAGAGAGAGAGAGAGAGGCCTGGTTTAAACAGGAACACAGAGAGATTGAGAGAGGCCTGGTTTAAACAGGAACACAGAGAGAGAGATAGGCCTGGTTTAAACAGGAACACAGAGAGAGAGAGAGGCCTGTTTTAAACAGGAACACACAGAGAGAGAGAGGCCCTGGTTTAAACAGGAACACAGAGAGAGAGATAGGCCTGGTTTAAACAGGAACACCGAGAGAGAGAGAGAGAGAGAGAGAGAGAGAGAGAGAGAGAGAGGCCTGGTTTAAACAGGAACACACAGAGAGAGAGAGAGAGAGAGAGAGAGAGAGGGAGAGGGAGAGAGAGAGAGAGAGAGAGAGAGAGAGAGAGAGAGAGAGAGAGAGAGAGAGAGAGAGAGAGAGAGAGGCCTGGTTTAAACAGGAACACAGAGAGAGAGAGAGAGAGAGAGAGGCCTGGTTTAAACAGGAACACCGAGAGAGAGAGAGACCTGGTTTAAACAGGAACACAGAGAGAGGGAGAGGCCTGGTTTAAACAGGAACACAGAGAGAGAGAGAGGCCTGGTTTAAACAGGAACACAGAGAGTGAGAAAGGCCTGGTTTAAACAGGAACACAGAGAGAGAGAGAGAGAGAGAGAGAGGCCTGGTTTAAACAGGAACACAGAGAGAGAGAGAGAGACCTGGTTTAAACAGGAACACAGAGAGAGGGAGAGGCCTGGTTTAAACAGGAACACAGAGAGAGAGAGAGGCCTGGTTTAAACAGGAACACAGAGAGTGAGAAAGGCCTGGTTTAAACAGGAACACACACAGAGAGAGAGAGAGAGAGAGAGAGGCCTGGTTTAAACAGGAACACATAGAGTGAGAAAGGCCTGGTTTAAATAGGGACACAGAGAGTGAGAGGCCTGGTTTAAACAGGAACACAGAGAGTGAGAGAGACCTGGTTTAAACAGGAACCCTCCTCTGTAAACTGGTCATCTCTGTATACCCGTCGCATGTCCCACTGGTTGATGCTTATTTATAAAACCCTCTTAGGCCTCACTCCCCCCTATCTGAGATACCTACTGCAGCCCTCATCCTCCATATACAACAGTCGTTCTGCCAGTCACGTTCTGTTAAAGGTCCCCAAAGCACACACATCCCTTGGTCGCTCGTCTTTTCAGTTCGCTGCAGTTAGAGACTGAAACGAGCTGCAACAAACACGCAAACTGAACAGTTTGATCTCAATCTCTTCATTGAAAGACTCAATCATGGACAGACACTCTTACTGACAGTTGTTTCTGCTTTGTGTGGTGTATTGTTGTTTCTACCTTCTTGCCCTCTGTGCTGTTGTCTGTGCCCGATAATGTTTGTACCATGTTTTGTGCTGCTGCCATGTTGTGTTGCTACCATGTTGTGTTGCTACCATGCTGTGTTGCTACCATGCTGTGTTGTCATGTTGTGATACTACCATGCTGTGTTGTCATGTTGTGTTGCTGCCATGTTGTGTTGCTACCATGCAGTGTTGTCATGTTGTGTTGCTACCATGCTGTTGTTATGTTGTGTTACTACCATGTTGTATTGCTACCATGTTGTTGTCATGTTGTGTTGCTACCATGCTGTGTTGTCATGTTGTGTTGCTACCATGCTGTTGTTATGTTGTGTTGCTACCATGTTGTTGTCATGTTGTGTTGCTACCATGCTGTGTTGTCATGTTGTGTTGCTACCATGCTGTTGTTATGTTGTGTTGCTACCATGTTGTTGTCATGTTGTGTTGCTATCATGATGTGTTGTCATGTTGTGTTGCTACCATGTTGTTGTCATGTTGTGTTGCTACCATGTTGTGTTGCTACCATGATGTGTTGTCGTGTTGTGTTGCTACCATGTTGTGTTGCTACCTTATTGTGTTGCTACCATGTTGTGTTACTACCATGTTGTGATGCTACCATGTTGTTGTCATGCTACCATGTTGTTGTCATGTTGTGTTACTACCATGTTGTGTTGCTGCCATGTTGTTGTCATGTTGTGTTGCTACCATGTTGTTGTCATGTTGTGTTGCTACCATGTTGTTGTCATGTTGTGTTGCTACCATGTTGTTGTCATGTTGTGTTGCTACCATGTTGTTGTTATGTTGTGTTGCTACCATGTTGTTGTCATGTTGTGTTGCTACCATGTTGTTTTCATGTTGAGTTGCTACCATGCTGTGTTGTCATGCTGTGTTTCTACCATGTTGTTGTCATGTTGTGTTGCTACCATGTTGTGTTACTACCATGTTGTTGTCATGTTGTGTTGCTACCATGTTGTGTTACTACCATGTTGTTGTCATGTTGTGTTGCTGCCATGTTGTTGTCATGTTGTGTCGCTACCATGTTGTTGTCATGTTGTGTTGCTACCATGTTGTTGTCATGTTGTGTTGCTACCATGTTGTGTTGCTGCCATGTTGTTGTCATGTTGTGTTGCTACCATGTTGTTGTTATGTTGTGCTGCTACCATGTTGTTGTCATGTTGAGGTGCTACCATGCTGTGTTGTCATGTTGTGTTGCTACCATGTTGTTGTCATGTTGTGTTGCTACCATGTTGTGGTCATGTTGTGTTGCTACCATGTTGTTGTTATGTTGTGTTGCTACCATGTTGTTGTCGTGTTGTGTTGCTACCATGTTGTTGTTATGTTGTGTTGCTACCATGCTGTTGTCATGTTGTGTTGCTAACATGTTGTTGTTATGTTGTGTTGCTACCATGCTGTGTTGCTACCATGTTGTTGTTATGTTGTGTTACTACCATGTTATGTTGCTGCCATGCTGTTGTCATGTTGTGTTGCTACCATGTTGTTGTCATGTTGTGTTGCTACCATGTTGTGGTCATGTTGTGTTGCTACCATGTTGTTGTTATGTTGTGTTGCTACCATGTTGTTGTCGTGTTGTGTTGCTACCATGTTGTTGTTATGTTGTGTTGCTACCATGTTGTTGTTATGTTGTGTTGCTACCATGCTGTGTTGCTACCATGTTGTTGTTATGTTGTGTTACTACCATGTTATGTTGCTACCATGCTGTTGTTATGTTGTGTTGCTACCATGTTGTTGTTATGTTGTGTTGCTACCATGCTGTTGTTATGTTGTGTTGCTACCATGCTGTGTTGTTATGTTGTGTTGCTACCATGCTGTGTTGTCATGTTGTGGTGCTACCATGTTGTGTTGTCATGTTGTGCTGCTACCATGTTGTTGTTATGTTGTGTTGCTACCATGTTGTTGTTATGTTGTGATGCTACCATGTTGTGTTGTCATGTTGTGTTGCTACCATGCTGTGTTGTTGTGTTGCTACCATGCTGTGTTGTCATGTTGTGTGATTCTACCATGTTTTCATGTTGTGTTGCTACCATGTTGTTGTCATTTTGTGTTGCTACCATGCTGTGTTGCTGCCATGTTGTTGTTATGTTGTGTTGCTACCAGGTTGTTGTCATGTTGTGTTGCTACCATGTTGTGTTGTCTTGTTGTGTTGCTGCCTTGCTATGTTGTTGTCATGTGGTGTTGCTACCATGCTGTGTTGTCATGTGTTGCTGCCTTGCTATGCTGTTGTCTTAGGTCTCTCTTTATGTAGTGTTGTCTCTCTTGTTGTGATGTGTGCTGTTGTCTGAGGTCTCTTTATCTAGTGTTGTCTCTCTTGTTGTGATGTGTGTTGTTGTCTTTAGGTCTCTTTATGTAGTGTTGTCTCTCTTGTTGTGATGTGTGTTGTTGTCTTTAGGTCTCTCTTTATGTAGTGTTGTCTCTCTTGTCATGATGTGTGTTGTTGTCTTAGGTCTCTCTTTATGTAGTGTTGTCTCTCTTGTTGTGATGTGTGTTGTTGTCTGAGGTCTCTCTTTATGTAGTGTTGTCTCTCTTGTTGTGATGTGTGTTGTTGTCTTTAGGTCTCTCTTTATGTAGTGTTGTCTCTCTTGTTGTGATGTGTGTTGTTGTCTTTAGGTCTCTTTTTGTAGTGTTGTCTCTCTTTATGTAGTGTTGTCTCTCTTGTTGTGATGTGTGTTGTTGTCTGAGGTCTATTTATGTAGTGTTGTGTTGTCTCTCTTGTTGTGATGTGTGTTGTTGTCTTTAGGTCTCTTTTTGTAGTGTTGTCTCTCTTTATGTAGTGTTGTGTCTCTTGTTGTGATGTGTGTTGTTGTCTGAGGTCTCTTTATGTAGTGTTGTCTCTCTTGTTGTGATGTGTGTTGTTGTCTGAGGTCTCTTTATGTAGTGTTGTGGTGTCTCTTGTTGTGATGTGTGTTGTTGTCTGAGGTCTCTTTATGTAGTGTTGTCTCTCTTGTTGTGATGTGTGTTGTTGTCTTTAGGTCTCTCTTTATGTAGTGTTGTCTCTCTTTATGTAGTGTTGTCTCTCTTGTTGTGATGTGTGTTGTTGTCTGAGGTCTCTTTATGTAGTGTTGTCTCTCTTGTTGTGATGTGTGTTGTTGTCTTAGGTCTCTCTTTATGTAGTGTTGTCTCTCTTGTTGTGATGTGTGTTGTTGTCTTAGGTCTCTCTTTATGTAGTGTTGTCTCTCTTGTTGTGATGTGTGTTGTTGTCTTAGGTCTCTCTTTATGTAGTGTTGTCTCTCTTGTTGTGATGTGTGTTGTTGTCTTTAGGTCTCTCTTTATGTAGTGTTGTCTCTCTTGTTGTGATGTGTGTTGTTGTCTTTAGGTCTCTCTTTATGTAGTGTTGTCTCTCTTGTTGTGATGTGTGTTGTTGTCTGAGGTCTCTTTATGTAGTGTTGTCTCTCTTGTTGTGATGTGTGTTGTTGTCTGAGGTCTCTCTTTATGTAGTGTTGTCTCTCTTGTTGTGTGTTGTGATGTGTGTTGTTGTCTGAGGTCTCTTTATGTCGTGTTATCTCTCTTGTTGTGATGTGTGTTGTTGTCTTTAGGTCTCTCTTTATGTAGTGTTGTGTTGTCTCTCTTGTTGTGATGTGTGTTGTTGTCTGAGGTCTCTTTATGTAGTGTTGTCTCTCTTGTTGTGATGTGTGTTGTTGTCTGAGGTCTCTCTTTATGTAGTGTTGTCTCTCTTGTTGTGATGTGTGTTGTTGTCTTAGGTCTCTCTTTATGTAGTGTTGTCTCTCTTGTTGTGACGTGTGTTGTTGTCTGAGGTCTCTCTTTATGTAGTGTTGTCTCTCTTGTTGTGATGTGTGTTGTTGTCTGAGGTCTCTTTATGTAGTGTTGTCTCTCTTGTTGTGATGTGTGTTGTTGTCTGAGGTCTCTCTTTATGTAGTGTTGTCTCTCTTTATGTAGTGTTGTCTCTCTTGTTGTGATGTGTGTTGTTGTCTGAGGTCTCTTTATGTAGTGTTGTCTCTCTTGTTGTGATGTGTGTTGTTGTCTGAGGTCTCTTTATGTAGTGTTGTCTCTCTTGTTCTGATGTGTGTTGTTGTCTGAGGTCTCTCTTTATGTAGTGTTGTGTCTCTTGTTGTGATGTGTGTTGTTGTCTGAGGTCTATTTATGTAGTGTTGTCTCTCTTGTTGTGATGTGTGTTGTTGTCTGAGGTCTCTTTATGTAGTGTTGTATCTCTTTATGTAGTGTTGTCTCTCTTTATGTAGTGTTGTCTCTCTTTATGTAGTGTTGTCTCTCTTTATGTAGTGTTGTCTCTCTTGTTGTGATGTGTGTTGTTGTCTGAGGTCTCTTTATGTAGTGTTGTTGTCTCTCTTGTTGTGATGTGTGTTGTTGTCTGAGGTCTCTTTATGTAGTGTTGTGTCTCTTGTTGTGATGTGTGTTGTTGTCTGAGGTCTCTTTATGTAGTGTTGTCTCTCTTTATGTAGTGTTGTCTCTCTTTATGGAGTGTTGTCTCTCTTGTTGTGATGTGTGTTGTTGTCTGAGGTCTCTCTTTATGTAGTGTTGTGTCTCTTGTTGTGATGTGTGTTGTTGTCTGAGGTCTATTTATGTAGTGTTGTCTCTCTTGTTGTGATGTGTGTTGTTGTCTGAGGTCTCTTTATGTAGTGTTGTATCTCTTTATGTAGTGTTGTCTCTCTTTATGTAGTGTTGTCTCTCTTTATGTAGTGTTGTCTCTCTTTATGTAGTGTTGTCTCTCTTGTTGTGATGTGTGTTGTTGTCTGAGGTCTCTTTATGTAGTGTTGTTGTCTCTCTTGTTGTGATGTGTGTTGTTGTCTGAGGTCTCTTTATGTAGTGTTGTGTCTCTTGTTGTGATGTGTGTTGTTGTCTGAGGTCTCTTTATGTAGTGTTGTCTCTCTTTATGTAGTGTTGTCTCTCTTTATGGAGTGTTGTCTCTCTTGTTGTGATGTGTGTTGTTGTCTGAGGTCTCTCTTTATGTAGTGTTGTGTCTCTTGTTGTGATGTGTGTTGTTGTCTGAGGTCTCTTTATGTAGTGTTGTCTCTCTTTATGTAGTGTTGTCTCTCTTTATGGAGTGTTGTCTCTCTTGTTGTGATGTGTGTTGTTGTCTGAGGTCTCTTTATGTAGTGTTGTATCTCTTTATGTAGTGTTGTCTCTCTTTATGTAGTGTTGTCTCTCTTTATGTAGTGTTGTCTCTCTTTATGTAGTGTTGTCTCTCTTGTTGTGATGTGTGTTGTTGTCTGAGGTCTCTTTATGTAGTGTTGTTGTCTCTCTTGTTGTGATGTGTGTTGTTGTCTGAGGTCTCTTTATGTAGTGTTGTGTCTCTTGTTGTGATGTGTGTTGTTGTCTGAGGTCTCTTTATGTAGTGTTGTCTCTCTTTATGTAGTGTTGTCTCTCTTTATGGAGTGTTGTCTCTCTTGTTGTGATGTGTGTTGTTGTCTGAGGTCTCTCTTTATGTAGTGTTGTGTCTCTTGTTGTGATGTGTGTTGTTGTCTGAGGTCTATTTATGTAGTGTTGTCTCTCTTGTTGTGATGTGTGTTGTTGTCTGAGGTCTCTTTATGTAGTGTTGTATCTCTTTATGTAGTGTTGTCTCTCTTTATGTAGTGTTGTCTCTCTTTATGTAGTGTTGTCTCTCTTTATGTAGTGTTGTCTCTCTTGTTGTGATGTGTGTTGTTGTCTGAGGTCTCTTTATGTAGTGTTGTTGTCTCTCTTGTTGTGATGTGTGTTGTTGTCTGAGGTCTCTTTATGTAGTGTTGTGTCTCTTGTTGTGATGTGTGTTGTTGTCTGAGGTCTCTTTATGTAGTGTTGTCTCTCTTTATGTAGTGTTGTCTCTCTTTATGGAGTGTTGTCTCTCTTGTTGTGATGTGTGTTGTTGTCTGAGGTCTCTCTTTATGTAGTGTTGTGTCTCTTGTTGTGATGTGTGTTGTTGTCTGAGGTCTCTTTATGTAGTGTTGTCTCTCTTTATGTAGTGTTGTCTCTCTTTATGGAGTGTTGTCTCTCTTGTTGTGATGTGTGTTGTTGTCTGAGGTCTCTCTTTATGTAGTGTTGTGTCTCTTGTTGTGATGTGTGTTGTTGTCTGAGGTCTCTCTTTATGTAGTGTTGTGTCTCTTGTTGTGATGTGTGTTGTTGTCTTTAGGTCTCTCTTTATGTAGTGTTGTCTCTCTTGTTGTGATGTGTGTTGTTGTCTGAGGTCTCTTTATGTAGTGTTGTTGTCTCTCTTGTTGTGATGTGTGTTGTTGTCTGAGGTCTCTTTATGTAGTGTTGTTGTCTCTCTTGTTGTGATGTGTGATTTGTCCTATATTTATATTGTACTTTTATGTTATATTTTTAATCCCAGGCCCCCGTCCCCTCAGGACGTAGGCCGTCATTGTAAATAAGAATTTGTTCTTAACTAACTTGCCTGGTTAAATAAAGGTTAAGTAAACAACAGATGAACCTGGAGAAGAGTCCCCCTAAGCAAGCTGGTCCTGGGGCTCTGTTCACAAACACAAACACACCCCACAGAGAGATGAACCTGGAGAAGAGTCCCCTAAGCAAGCTGGTCCTGGGGCTCTGTTCACAAACACAAACACACCCCACAGAGAGATGAACCTGGAGAAGAGTCCCCTAAGCAAGCTGGTCCTGGGGCTCTGTTCACAAACACAAACACACCCTACAGAGAGATGAACCTGGAGAAGAGTCCCCTAAGCAAGCTGGTCCTGGGACTCTGTTCACAAACACAAACACACCCCACAGAGCCCCAGGACAGCAGCACAATTAGACCCAATCAAATCATGAAAACAAACCCTACAGAGCCCCAGGACAGCAACACAATTAGACCCAATCAAATCATGAAAACACACCCTACAGAGCCCCAGGACAGCAGCACAATTAGACCCAATCAAATCATGAGAAAACAAAAAGATAATTATTTCCAATGTGTCAAGTAATTAACGAAAAAACAGAGCAAACTAGAATGCTATTTGGCCCTAAACAGAGAGAACACAGTGGCAGAATACCTGACCACAGTGACTGACCCTAAACAGAGAGGACACAGTAGCAGAATACCTGACCACGGTGACTGGCCCTAAACAGAGAGAACACAGTAGCAGAATACCTGACCACGGTGACTGGCCCTAAACAGAGAGAACACAGTAGCAGAATACCTGACCACGGTGACTGGCCCTAAACAGAGAGAACACAGTAGCAGAATACCTGACCACGGTGACTGGCCCTAAACAGAGAGAACACAGTAGCAGAATACCTGACCACGGTGACTGGCCCTAAACAGAGAGAACACAGTAGCAGAATACCTGACCACGGTGACTGGCCCTAAACAGAGAGAACACAGTGGCAGAATACCTGACCACTGTGACTGACCCTAAACAGAGAGTACACAGTGGCAGAATACCTGACCACTGTGACTGACCCTAAACAGAGAGTACACAGTGGCAGAATACCTGACCACTGTGACTGACCCTAAACAGAGAGTACACAGTGGCAGAATACCTGTCCACTGTGACTGACCCTAAACAGAGAGTACACAGTGGCAGAATACCTGACCACTGTGACTGACCCTAAACAGAGAGTGGCAGAATACCTGACCACTGTGACTGACCCTAAACAGAGAGTGGCAGAATACCTGACCACTGTGACTGACCCTAAACAGAGAGTGGCAGAATACCTGACCACTGTGACTGACCCTAAACAGAGAGTGGCAGAATACCTGACCACTGTGACTGACCCTAAACAGAGAGTGGCAGAATACCTGACCACTGTGACTGACCCTAAACAGAGAGTACACAGTGGCAGAATACCTGACCACTGTGACTGACCCTAAACAGAGAGTACACAGTGGCAGAATACCTGACCACTGTGACTGACCCTAAACAGAGAGTACACAGTGGCAGAATACCTGACCACGGTGACTGGCCCTAAACAGAGAGTACACAGTGGCAGAATACCTGTCCACTGTGACTGACCCTAAACAGAGAGTACACAGTGGCAGAATACCTGTCCACTGTGACTGACCCTAAACAGAGAGGACACAGTGGCAAAATACCTGAGCACTGTGACTGACCCTAAACAGAGAGTACACAGTGGCAGAATACCTGGCCACGGTGACTGGCCCTAAACAGAGAGTACACAGTGGCAGAATACCTGACCACAGTGACTGACCCTAAACAGAGAGAACACAGTGGCAGAATACCTGACCACGGTGACTGGCCCTAAACAGAGAGTACACAGTGGCAGAATACCTGACCACGGTGACTGGCCCTAAACAGAGAGGACACAGTGGCAGAATACCTGACCACAGTGACTGACCCTAAACAGAGAGTACACAGTAGCAGAATACCTGTCCACAGTGACTGACCCAAACTTAAGGAAAGCTTTGTAGAGACTCAGTGAGCATAGCATTGCTATTGAGCAAGGCCACCGTAGGCAGACATGGCTCTCAAGAGATGACAGGCTATGTGCACACAAAATGAGGTGGAAACCGAGCTGCACTTCCTAACCTCCTGCCAAATGTATGACCTTATTAGAGTCACATATTTCCCTCAGATTACACAGATACACAAAGAATTAAAAAACAAACCCAATTTTGATAAACTCCCATATCTACTGGGTGAAATTCCACAGTGTGCCATCACAGCAGTAAGATTTGTGACCTGTTGCCACAAGAAAAGGGCAACCAGTGAAGAACAAACACCATTGTAAATACAACCCATATTTATGCTTATTTATTTTCCCTTTTGTTCTTTAACTATTTGCACATAAAATTACATTTTAAATGTATTTATTTTTTGGGAACTTCTGTGAGTAATTTTTATTGTTTATTTCACTTTGTTTATTATCTACTTCACATGCTTTGGCAATGTTAACATGTTTCCCATGACAACAAGCCCTTTAATTGAAATTGAAATTGACAGAGAGAGAGAGAGAGAGCGAGAGACAGACAGACAGACAGACAGACAGACAGACAGACAGACAGACAGACAGAGAAAGAATTGGGGAGCAGACAGACAGACAGACAGACAGACAGACAGACAGAGAAAGAATTGGGGAGCAGAAAGACAGACAGACAGACAGACAGACAGACAGACAGACAGACAGACAGACCTCCGGGCTGTAGTCCTGGGGGATATGGTCTGCTGGAGGGGGCCTGACCTCTCTCCTCCTCTCCTCCTCCTATTCCTCCTCCTCCCTTCATCCGGCCTGTCATACTGGCTGGCTTGTCCAGGTCCTGAGAGAGACGGAGAACAGTGTTGAGACTAAAACAGCCTGATGGACGGAGTGAGAGAGACAGAGGAAAGGACAGCGAGGAACAGAGAGGGAGGTCCGTAATTGGCCCAGTCATTGGAACTCTATCCTCCCTGGGTAATACCATACACACCCTAAGAGCTGCACACACACAACCTTCTGCTCTCAATCCCCCAGACAGACACACAACCTTCTGCTCCCAATCCCCCAGACAGACACACAACCTTCTGCTCCCAATCACCCAAACAGACACAACCTTCTGCTCTGCTCTCCCAGACAGACACACAACCTTCTGCTCTGCTCCCAATCCCCCAGACAGACACACAACCTTCTGCTCTGCTCCCAATCCCCCAGACAGACACACAACATTCTGCTCCCAATCCCTCAGACAGACACACAACCTTCTGCTCCCAATCCCCCAGACAGACACACAACCTTCTGGTCTGCTCCCAATCCCCCAGACAGACACACAACCTTCTGGTCTGCTCCCAATCCCCCAGACAGACACACAACCTTCTGCTCTCAATCCCCCAGAACAGACACACAACCTTCTGCTCTGCTCCCAATCCCTCAGACAGACTCACAACCTTCTGCTCCCAATCCCCCAGACAGACACAACCTTCTGCTCTGCTCCCAATCACCCAAACAGACACAACCTTCTGCTCTGCTCCCAATCACCCAGACAGACACACAACCTTCTGCTCTGCTCCCAATCCCCCAGACAGACACACAACCTTCTGCTCTGCTCCCAATCCCCCAGACAGACACACAACCTTCTGCTCTGCTCTCCCAGACAGACACACAACCTTCTGCTCTGCTCCCAATCCCCCAGACAGACACACAACCTTCTGCTCTGCTCTCCCAGACAGACACACAACCTTCTGCTCTGCTCCCAATCCCCCAGACAGACACACAACCTTCTGCTCTGCTCCCAATCCCCCAGACAGACACACAACCTTCTGCTCTGCTCTCCCAGACAGACACACAACCTTCTGCTCTGCTCCCAATCCCCCAGACAGACACACAACCTTCTGCTCTGCTCTCCCAGACAGACACACAACCTTCTGCTCTAAATCCCCCAGACAGACACACAACCTTCTGCTCCGCTCCCAATCCCCCAGACAGACACACAACCTTCTGCTCTCAATCCCCCAGACAGACACACAACCTTCTGCTCCCAATCCCCCAGACAGACACACAACCTTCTGCTCCCAATCCCCCAGACAGACTCACAACCTTCTGCTCTTCTCCCAATCCCTCAGACAGACTCACAACCTTCTGCTCCCAATCCCCGAGACAGACACACAACCTTCTGGTCTGCTCCCAATCCCCCAGACAGACACACAACCTTCTGCTCTCAATCACCCAGACAGACACACAACATTCTCCTCTGCTGCCAATCCCCAGAACAGACACACAACATTCTGCTCTGCTCCCAATCCCTCAGACAGACACACAACCTTCTGCTCTCAATCACCCAGACAGACACACAACTTCTGCTCTGCTCCCAATCCCTCAGACAGACACACAACCTTCTGCTCTGCTCTCCCAGACAGACACACAACCTTCTGCTCTGCTCTCCCAGACAGACACACAACCTTCTGCTCTGCTCTCCCAGACAGACACAAAACCTTCTGCTCCCAATCCCCCAGACAGACACACAACCTTCTGCTCTGCTCCCAATCCCCCAGACAGACACAAAACCTTCTGCTCTGCTCCCAATCCCCCAGACAGACACACAACCTTCTGCTCTGCTCCCAATCCCCCAGACAGACACACAACCTTCTGCTCCCAATCCCCCAGACAGACACACAACCTTCTGGTCTGCTCCCAATCCCCCAGACAGAAACACAACCTTCTGCTCTGCTCCCAATCCCCCAGACAGACACACAACCTTCTGCTCCCAATCCCCCAGACAGACACACAACCTTCTGGTCTGCTCCCAATCCCCCAGACAGACACACAACCTTCTGCTCTGCTCCCAATCCCCCAGACAGACTCACAACCTTCTGCTCTGCTCCCAATCCCTCAGACAGACTCACAACCTTCTGCTCTGCTCCCAATCCCCCAGACAGACACAACCTTCTGCTCTGCTCCCAATCCCTCAGACAGACACACAACCTTCTGCTCTCAATCCCCCAGACAGACACACAACCTTCTGCTCCCAATCCCCCAGACAGACACACAACCTTCTGCTCCCAATCCCCCAGACAGACTCACAACCTTCTGCTCTGCTCCCAATCCCTCAGACAGACTCACAACCTTCTGCTCTGCTCCCAATCCCCCAGACAGACACAACCTTCTGCTCTGCTCCCAATCCCTCAGACAGACACACAACCTTCTGCTCCCAATCCCCCAGACAGACACACAACCTTCTGCTCTGCTCTCCCAGACAGACACACAACCTTCTGCTCTGCTCTCAATCACCCAAACAGACACACACATTGGGAGAATGTGAGCTAGTTCAGGGGTTCAGTGCCTTCATAGGTTATGTTATGTTATGATGTGTTATGATGTGTTATGTTATGATGTGATATGTTATGATGTGTTATGTTATGATGTGTTATGTTATGTGTTATGATGTGTTGTGTTATGATGTGTTATGTTATGATGTGTTATGTTATGATGTGTTGTGTTATGATGTGTTATGTTATGTGTTATGATGTGTTATGTTATGATGTGTTATGATATGTGTTATGATGTGTTATGTTATGTTATGATGTGTTATGTTATGATGTGTTATGTTATGTGTTATGATGTGTTATGTTATGATGTGTTATGTTATGATGTGTTATGTTATGTGTTATGATGTGTTGTGTTATGATGTGTTATGTTATGATGTGTTATGTTATGATGTGTTATGTTATGATGTGTTATGTTATGTGTTATGATGTGTTATGTTATGATGTGTTATGATATGTGTTATGATGTGTTATGTTATGTGTTATGATGTGTTATGTTATGATGTGTTATGATATGTGTTATGATGTGTTATGTTATGATGTGTTATGTTATGATGTGTTGTGTTATGATGTGTTATGTTATGTGTTATGATGTGTTGTGTTATGATGTGTTATGTTATGATGTGTTATGTTATGATGTGTTATGTTATGATGTGTTATGATGTGTTATGATGTGTTATGTTATGATGTGTTATGTTATGATGTGTTATGATGTGTTATGTTATGATATGTTATGATGTGTTGTTTTATGATGTGTTATGTTATGATGTGTTGTGATGTGTTATGATGTGTTATGATGTGTTATGTTATATGTTATGATGTGGTATGATGTGTTATGTTATGATGTGTCATGTTATGTGTTATGATGTGTTATGTGTTATGTTATATGTTATGATGTGGTATGATGTGTTATGTTATGATGTGTCATGTTATGTGTTATGATGTGTTATGTTATGATGTGTTATGTTATGATGTGTTATGTTATGATGTGTTATGTTATGATGTGTTATGTTATGTGTTATGTTATGTTATGATGTGTTATGTTATGTGTTATGTTATGTGTTATGTTATGTGTTGTGTTATGTTATGATGTATTATGTTATGCTGTGTTATGATGTGTTATGTTATGATGTATTATGATGTGTTATGTTATGATGTATTATGTTATGTGTTATGTTATGTGTTATGATGTGTCATGTTATGTGTTATGATGTGTTGTTTTATGATGTGTTATGTTATGATGTGTTGTGTTATGATGTGTTATGTTATGATGTGTTATGTTATGTGTTATGATGTGTCATGTTATGTGTTATGATGTGTTGTGTTATGATGTGTTATGTTATGTGTTATGATGTATTATGTTATGATGTGTTATGTTATGATGTATTATGTTATGATGTGTTGTGTTATGATGTGTTATGTTATGTGTTATGTTATGTTATGATGTGTTATGTTATGTGTTATGTTATGTGTTATGTTATGTGTTGTGTTATGTTATGATGTATTATGTTATGCTGTGTTATGATGTGTTATGTTATGATGTATTATGATGTGTTATGTTATGATGTATTATGTTATGATGTGTTATGTTATGATGTGTTATGTTATGTGTTATGTTATGTTATGATGTGTTATGTTATGTGTTATGTTATGTGTTATGTTATGTGTTGTGTTATGTTATGATGTATTATGTTATGCTGTGTTATGATGTGTTATGTTATGATGTATTATGATGTGTTATGTTATGATGTATTATGTTATGATGTGTTATGTTATGGTGTATTATGTTATGATGTGTTGTGTTATGATGTGTTATGTTATGATGTGTCATGTTATGTGTTATGATGTGTTATGTTATGATGTGTTATGTTATGTGTTATGATGTGTTGTGTTATGATGTGTTATGTTATGATGTGTTATGTTATGATGTGTTATGATGTGTTATGTGATGATGTGTTATGATGTGTTATGATGTGTTATGATGTGTTATGATGTATTATGTTATGATGTGTTATGTTATGATGTGTTATGATGTATTATGTTATGATGTGTTGTGTTATGTTATGTGTTATGATGTGTTATGATGTGTTATGTTATGATGT
Organism: Oncorhynchus clarkii lewisi; assembly: GCF_045791955.1. Classification (NCBI taxonomy): domain Eukaryota; kingdom Metazoa; phylum Chordata; class Actinopteri; order Salmoniformes; family Salmonidae; genus Oncorhynchus; species Oncorhynchus clarkii. The sequence continues at coordinate 95,969,690 of NC_092158.1, read as the reverse complement.
GTTATGATGTATTATGATGTGTTATGTTATGATGTGTTATGTTATGATGTGTTGTGTTATGATGTATTATGATGTGTTATGTTATGATGTGTTATGTTATGATGTGTTATGATGTATTATGTTATGATGTGTTATGTTATGATGTGTTATGTTATGTGTTATGATGTGTTATGTGTTATGATGTGTTATGTTATGATGTGAAATGTTATGATGTGTTATGTTATGATGTGTTATGTTATGTGTTATGATGTGTTATGTGTTATGATGTGTTATGTTATGATGTGTTATGTTATGATGTGTTATGTTATGATGTGTTATGTTATGATGTGTTATGATATGATGTGTTGTGTTATGTGTTATGATGTGTTGTGTTATGTTATGATGTGTTATGTTATGATGTGTTATGTTATGATGTGTTATGTTATGATGTGTTATGTTATGATGTGTTGTGTTGTGTTATGATGTGTTATGTTATGATGTGTTATGTTATGATGTGTTATGTTATGATGTGTTATGTTATGTTATGATGTGTTATGTTATGATGTGTTATGTTATGATGTGTTATGTTATGTGTTATGATGTGTTATGTTATGATGTGTTATGTTATGATGTGTTGTGTTATGTTATGATGTGTTATGTTATGATGTGTTATGTTATGTTATGATGTGTTATGTTATGATGTGTTATGTTATGATGTTATGTGTTATGATGTGTTATGTTATGATGTGTTATGTTATGATGTTATGTGTTATGATGTGTTATGTTATGATGTGTTATGTTATGATGTTATGTGTTATGATGTATTATGTTATGATGTGTTATGTTATGATGTGTTATGTTATGATGTGTTATGTTATGATGTGTTATGTTATGATGTTATGTGTTATGATGTGTTATGTTATGATGTGTTATGTTATGATGTGTTATGTTATGATGTTATGTGTTATGATGTGTTATGTTATGATGTGTTATGTTATGATGTGTTGTGTTATATGTTATGATGTGTTATGATATGATGTGTGTTGTGTTATGTTATGCTCCAGGGCCCTACGGCAGAAGAAGGAACCTGGGGTCTGAATCCAGCAGCCCTCCGGTTGTATGAAATACGGTAGGATGGTAGGATATGATACCTGTGTAGTTTAGTAACTTAATCCCCCGCTATAGTCTGCTCCATTCATACTGCCCACCCACCCCCCCACCCACCCACACACACACACACCCACACCCACACACACACACACACACACTGTGTGTGTCTCACCGTGCTGCCGTCTGATAACACAGGGTTGAAGAGGCTGTCCAGGTAGCGATCCACCCCTCTCTGAGTCTGACCATCGCTGAACACATCAGACTCCACTGGAGAGGAGACACTGTTAATATCACTATACTGGTGTGTGTGTTGTGTGTTGTGTGTTGTGTGCTGTGTGTTGTGTGTTGTGTGTTGTGTGTGCTGTGTGTGTGTGTGCTGTGTGTGTGTGTGCTGTGTGTGTGTGTGTGTGTGTGTGTGTGTGTGTGTGTGTGTGTGTGTGTGTGTGTGTGTGTGTGTGTGTGTGCTGTGTGTGTGTGTGTGTGTACCGTGGCTGGAGTATCCGTCAGAGCCTGGCAGGCTGTACGCAGGTTGGATGGTGCTGAGGAAGGGCGGGGGCAGCTCTTCATCACTGTCAAAACCACTGCCAAACAGAGTTCTGGTCACACACAAACAGGCTGGGTGATTAGTGTGTTGGGCCAATCAGAGCCCACCATTTCCCTGATGAACCAATCCTCCTGGCTGGGTGATTAGTAACATTCCCTGAGACCTGTGTTAGCTCCCCAGTGAAGGGTTTGGGTTTGTGTGTGTTTGGACTCACAGGCTGGCGTTGGTTCGAACCCTATTAGGATCCTCAGCTGAGATGATGAAGTAACTCTTCTGTTTGGGGAAGTCGGACGGCAGCTCCAAGTCTGAGATCTAAAACAGGATTCAGTTAGGGCCAGACGTTTTCAAAGTCTGAGATCTAAAACAGGATTCAGTTAGGGCCAGACCTTTTCAAAGTCTGAGATCTAAAACAGGATTCAGTTAGGGCCAGACCTTTTCAAAGTCTGAGATCTAAAACAGGATTCAGTTAGGGCCAGACGTTTTCAAAGTCTGAGATCTACAACAGGATTCAGTTAGGGACAGACGTTTTCAAAGTCTGAGATCTACAACAGGATTCAGTTAGGGCCAGACGTTTTCAAAGTCTGAGATCTACAACAGGATTCAGTTAGGGACAGACCTTTTCAAAGTCTGAGATCTAAAACAGGATTCAGTTAGGGCCAGACGTTTTCAAAGTCTGAGATCTACAACAGGATTCAGTTAGGAACAGACGTTTTCAAAGTCTGGGATCTAAAACAGGATTCAGTTAGTGCCAGATGTTTTCAAAGTCTGAGATCTAAAACAGGATTCAGTTAGGGCCAGACCTTTTCAAAGTCTGAGATCTAAAACAGGATTCAGTTAGGGCCAGATGTTTTCAAAGTCTGAGATCTAAAACAGGATTCAGTTAGTGCCAGATGTTTTCAAAGTCTGAGATCTAAAACAGGATTCAGTTAGGGCCAGACCTTTTCAAAGTCTGAGATCTAAAACAGGATTCAGTTAGGGCCAGATGTTTTCAAAGTCTGAGATCTAAAACAGGATTCAGTTAGGGCCAGTTAGCCTGATAACTCTCAGTTAGCCTGATAACTCTCAGTTAACTCTCAGTTAGCCTGATAACTCTCGGTGTGCCTTAGCCTGATAACTCTCAGTTAGCCTGATAACTCTCAGTTAGCCTGATAACTCTCGGTTAGCCTGATAACTCTCGGTTAACCTGATAACTCTCGGTTAGCCTGATAACTCTCGGTTAGCCTGATAACTCTCAGAAAGCCTGATAACTCTAAGTTAGCCTGATAACTCTCAGCTAACCTGATAACTCTCAGTTAACCTGATAACTCTCAGTTAACCTGATAACTCTCAGTTAGCCTGATAACTCTCAGTTAACCTAATAACTCTCGGTTAGCCTGATAACTCTCGGTTAACCTGATAACTTTCGGTTAACCTGATAACTCTCAGAAAGCCTGATAACTCTCAGTTAGCCTGATAACTCTCAGTTAACCTGATAACTCTCGGTTAACCTGATAACTCTCAGTTAGCCTGATAACTCTCAGTTAGCCTGATAACTCTCAGTTAGCCTGATAACTCTGAGTTAGCTTAATGTGTGTATGTGGTGTGTGTGATATACCCACCAGATCCATGACGTAATCATGACCGGCTAGCTCCGCCCACTGCCCATGCTCCTTCATCAGTATAGAAAACCCCCTCCACGCCTCACACACTCCCCTACAGGAACACAGACAGACAGTATAGAACACCCCCGCCACGCCTCACACAGCCTGAGGTAGGAGTAGGATGGTAGGATAGGACACCTGTGTCGTAGGATGGTAGGATAGGATACATGTGTTGTAGAATAGGATACCTGTGTAGTAGGATAGGATACCTGTGTCGTAGGATGGTAGGATAGGATACCTGTGTAGTAGGATGGTAGGATAGGATACCTGTGTAGTAGGATAGGATACCTATGTAGTAGGATGGTAGGATAGGATACCTGTGTAGTGGGATGGTAGGATAGGATACCTGTGTTGTAGGATGGCAGGATAGGATACCTGTGTAGTAGGATGGTAGGATAGGATACCTGTGTAGTAGGATGGCAGGATAGGATACCTGTGTAGTAGGATGGCAGGATAGGATACCTGTGTTGTAGGATATGATATCTGTGTTATAGGATAGTAGGATAGGATACCTGTGTAGTAGGATGGTAGGATAGAATACCTGTGTAGTAGGATGGTAGGATAGGATACCTGTGTAGTAGGATGGTAGGATAGGATACCTGTATAGTAGGATGGTAGGATAGGATACCTGTGTAGTAGGATGGTAGGATAGGATAACTGTGTAGTAGGATGGTAGTATAGGATACCTGTGTAGTAGGATGGTAGGATAGGATACCTGTGTTGTAGGATGGTAGGATAGAATACCTGTGTCGTAGGATGGTAGGATAGGATACCTGTGTTGTAGGATAGTAGGATAGGATACCTGTGTAGTGGGATGGTAGGATAGGATACCTGTGTCGTAGGATGGTAGGATAGGATACCTGTGTAGTAGGATGGTAGGATAGGATACCTGTGTCGTAGGATGGTAGGATAGGATACCTGTGTCATAGGATGGTAGGATAGGATACCTGTGTTGTAGGATGGCAGGATAGGATACCTGTGTAGTAGGATGGTAGGATAGGATACCTGTGTAGTAGGATGGCAGGATAGGATACCTGTGTAGTAGGATGGCAGGATAGGATACCTGTGTTGTAGGATATGATATCTGTGTTATAGGATGGTAGGATAGGATACCTGTGTAGTAGGATGGTAGGATAGAATACCTGTGTAGTAGGATGGTAGGATAGGATACCTGTGTAGTAGGATGGTAGGATAGGATACCTGTATAGTAGGATGGTAGGATAGGATACCTGTGTAGTAGGATGGTAGGATAGGATACCTGTGTAGTAGGATGGTAGTATAGGATACCTGTGTAGTAG
>NC_092158.1:95910119-95960119 GCF_045791955.1 Oncorhynchus clarkii lewisi | reverse complement strand
GTAGGTGTGTGTGTGTGTGTGTGTTCTTACTTCAGTAGGTGTGTGTGTGTTCTTACTTCAGTAGGTGTGTGTGTGTGTTCTTACTTCAGTAGGTGTGTGTGTGTTCTTACTTCAGTAGGTGTGTGTGTGTTCTTACTTCATTAGGTGTGTGTGTGTTCTTACTTCAGTAGGTGTGTGTGTGTGTGTATTCTTACTTCAGTAGGTGTGTGTGTGTGTTCTTACTTCAGTAGGTGTGTGTGTGTTCTTACTTCAGTAGGTGTGTGTGTGTGTGTGTTCTTACTTCAGTAGGTGTGTGTGTGTTCTTACTTCAGTAGGTGTGTGTGTTCTTACTTCAGTAGGTGTGTGTGTGTGTTCTTACTTCAGTAGGTGTGTGTGTGTGTGTTCTTACTTCAGTAGGTGTGTGTGTGTGTGTGTTCTTACTTCAGTAGATGTGTGTGTGTTCTTACTTCAGTAGGTGTGTGTGTGTGTGTTCTTACTTCAGTAGGTGTGTGTGTGTGTGTGTTCTTACTTCAGTAGGTGTGTGTGTATTCTTACTTCAGTAGGTGTGTGTGTTCTTACTTCAGTAGGTGTGTGTATTCTTACTTCAGTAGGTGTGTGTGTGTTCTTACTTCAGTAGGTGTGTGTGTGTTCTTACTTCAGTAGGTGTGTGTGTGTGTGTTCTTACTTCAGTAGGTGTGTGTGTGTGTGTGTTCTTACTTCAGTAGGTGTGTGTGTGTTCTTACTTCAGTAGGTGTGTGTGTGTGTGTTCTTACTTCAGTAGGTGTGTGTGTGTGTGTGTTCTTACTTCAGTAGGTGTGTGTGTGTGTTCTTACTTCAGTAGGTGTGTGTGTGTTCTTACTTCAGTAGGTGTGTGTGTGTGTGTTCTTACTTCAGTAGGTGTGTGTGTGTGTGTGTTCTTACTTCAGTAGGTGTGTGTGTGTGTTCTTACTTCAGTAGGTGTGTGTGTGTGTTCTTACTTCAGTAGGTGTGTGTGTGTGTGTTCTTACTTCAGTAGGTGTGTGTGTGTTCTTACTTCAGTAGGTGTGTGTGTGTGTGTTCTTACTTCAGTAGGTGTGTGTGTTCTTACTTCAGTAGGCGTGTGTGTTCTTACTTCAGTAGGTGTGTGTGTGTGTTCTTACTTCAGTAGGTGTGTGTGTGTGTTCTTACTTCAGTAGGTGTGTGTGTGTGTTCTTACTTCAGTAGGTGTGTGTGTGTGTGTTCTTACTTCAGTAGGTGTGTGTGTTCTTACTTCAGTAGGTGTGTGTGTGTTCTTACTTCAGTAGGTGTGTGTGTGTGTTCTTACTTCAGTAGGTGTGTGTGTGTTCTTACTTCAGTAGGTGTGTGTGTGTGTTCTTACTTCAGTAGGTGTGTGTGTTCTTACTTCAGTAGGTGTGTGTGTGTGTGTTCTTACTTCAGGAGGTGTGTGTGTGTTCTTACTTCAGTAGGTGTGTGTGTGTTCTTACTTCAGTAGGTGTGTGTGTGTGTGTTCTTACTTCAGTAGGTGTGTGTGTGTTCTTACTTCAGTAGGTGTGTGTGTGTTCTTACTTCAGTAGGTGTGTGTGTGTGTGTGTTCTTACTTCAGTAGGTGTGTGTGTGTTCTTACTTCAGTAGGTGTGTGTGTGTGTGTTCTTACTTCAGTAGGTGTGTGTGTGTTCTTACTTCAGTAGGTGTGTGTGTGTATTCTTACTTCAGTAGGTGTGTGTGTGTGTTCTTACTTCAGTAGGTGTGTGTGTGTTCTTACTTCAGTAGGTGTGTGTGTGTGTGTTCTTACTTCAGTAGGTGTGTGTGTGTTCTTACTTCAGTAGGTGTGTGTGTTCTTACTTCAGTAGGTGTGTGTGTTCTTACTTCAGTAGGTGTGTGTGTGTGTTCTTACTTCAGTAGGTGTGTGTGTGTGTGTGTTCTTACTTCAGTAGGTGTGTGTGTGTTCTTACTTCAGTAGGTGTGTGTGTGTGTGTTCTTACTTCAGTAGGTGTGTGTGTGTGTGTGTTCTTACTTCAGTAGGTGTGTGTGTGTTCTTACTTCAGTAGGTGTGTGTGTGTTCTTACTTCAGTAGGTGTGTGTGTGTTCTTACCTCAGTAGGTGTGTGTGTGTTCTTACTTCAGTAGGTGTGTGTGTGTTCTTACTTCAGTAGGTGTGTGTGTGTGTTCTTACTTCAGTAGGTGTGTGTGTTCTTACTTCAGTAGGTGTGTGTGTGTGTGTGTTCTTACTTCAGGAGGTGTGTGTGTGTTCTTACTTCAGTAGGTGTGTGTGTGTGTGTTCTTACTTCAGTAGGTGTGTGTGTGTGTGTGTTCTTACTTCAGTAGGTGTGTGTGTGTTCTTACTTCAGTAGGTGTGTGTGTGTGTGTTCTTACTTCAGAAGGTGTGTGTGTGTTCTTACTTCAGTAGGTGTGTGTGTGTGTGTTCTTACTTCAGTAGGTGTGTGTGTGTTCTTACTTCAGTAGGTGTGTGTGTGTTCTTACTTCAGTAGGTGTGTGTGTGTTCTTACTTCAGTAGGTGTGTGTGTGTGTGTGTTCTTACTTCAGTAGGTGTGTGTGTGTTCTTACTTCAGTAGATGTGTGTGTGTTCTTACTTCAGTAGGTGTGTGTGTGTTCTTACTTCAGTAGGTGTGTGTGTGTTCTTACTTCAGTAGGTGTGTGTGTGTTCTTACTTCAGTAGGTGTGTGTGTGTGTTCTTACTTCAGTAGGTGTGTGTGTGTGTTCTTACTTCAGTAGGTGTGTGTGCAGCCTGGAGGAGGGGAGGAAGCAGCAGACACACCCCAGCAGCAGCAGCCAGCCTCTCTCCGCGTTGTCATGGTTAGGGTTCCGCCACACCTGGTTGGCCAGCTGAGCCAGGATCTCGTCTCGCAGGCCCTGATTGGCCAGTCCTCTCTGGATGATGTAGTTCCCAAACAGGTTCTCCTGAGCCCCATTCAGGTGGGGGTCGCCCATGAACCTCAGGATCTACAACATAGAACCACATCCCTTAATACTTAGAACACAGATACGACACAGACAGAACCCTAACACTTAAACACCTAGAACACATAGATAGACAGAACCCTAACACTTAAACACCTAGAACACAGTGATAGACAGAACCCTAACACTTAAACACCTAGAACGCAGAATCCTAACACCTAGAACACGGAAATAGACAGAACCCTAACACTTAAACAACTAGAACACAGAGCTAGACAGAACCATAACACTTAAACACCTAGAACACAGAGCTAGATGGAACCCTAACACTTAGACACCTAGAACACAGAGCTAGATAGAACCCTAACACTTAAACACCTAGAATACTGAAATAGACAGAACCCTAACACTTAAACACCTAGAACAAAGAAATAGACAGAACCCTAACACTTAAACACCTAGAACACAGAGATAGACTGAACCCTGACACTTAAACTCCTAGAACACAGAATCCTAAATTTAAACACCTAGCACACAGATAGACAGAACTCTAACTCTTAAACACCTAGAACACATAGATAGACAGAACCCTAACACTTAAACAACTAGAACACAGAGCTATACAGAACCCTAACACCTAAACACCTAGAACACAGAGCTAAATAGAACCCTAACACTTAAACACCTAGAACACAGAGATAGACGGAACCCTAACACTTAAACGCCTAGAACACAGAGATATACATGACCCTATGATAAGGGAATTTATATGCTTAAAAGTAATGACTAAAGAATTCCACCCTGAAATGTAATTATGACATTATGTAACATATATAATGAATAATAAGACAAACGTAACTATTAGTAATCATTCGATTCTGTAACATGTATAATGAATTAGAATGATAAACTTCAGTCTAATAAGGTTTGGTCGAGACAAGGACAAATGTGTGTGTGGCTAAGAAGATACCGAGAACAATTCAACTGTGTATGACCTGACCTGGCTAGAACTCTGAGAACCTTACAGCAGGACAGGGAGTCCCGTCAAGGTTCCTCTAATCTCAGGGGAATGGAAACGCCAGCTTGGTAGTGATAAACAGTGGTGAGAACCATGACAGAAGTTACGTCCCACCTACTGTTCGTGTGTATGTATGTGTGCGTAGGTTATCTACTGTTCGTGTGTGTAGGTATGTGCGTAGGTTATCTACTGTTCGTGTGTAGGTATGTGGGTAGGTTATCTACTGTTTGTGTGGAGGTATGTGGGTAGGTTATCTACTGTTTGTGTGGAGGTATGTGGGTAGGTTATCTACTGTTTGTGTGGAGGTATGTGGGTAGGTTATCTACTGTTTGTGTGGAGGTTATCTACTGTTTGTGTGGAGGTTATCTACTGTTTGTGTGGAGGTATGTGGGTAGGTTATCTACTGTTTGTGTGGAGGTTATCTACTGTTTGTGTGGAGGTTATCTACTGTTTGTGTGGAGGTATGTGGGTAGGTTATCTACTGTTTGTGTGGAGGTATGTGGGTAGGTTATCTACTGTTCGTGTGTAGGTATGTGGGTAGGTTATCTACTGTTTGTGTGGAGGTATGTGGGTAGGTTATCTACTGTTTGTGTGGAGGTATGTGGGTAGGTTATCTACTGTTTGTGTGGAGGTTATCTACTGTTTGTGTGGAGGTATGTGGGTAGGTTATCTACTGTTTGTGTGGAGGTATGTGGGTAGGTTATCTACTGTTCGTGTGGAGGTATGTGGGTAGGTTATCTACTGTTTGTGTGGAGGTTATCTACTGTTCATGTGGAGGTTATCTACTGTTTGTGTGGAGGTTATCTACTGTTTGTGTGGAGGTATGTGGGTAGGTTATCTACTGTTTGTGTGGAGGTATGTGGGTAGGTTATCTACTGTTTGTGTGGAGGTATGTGGGTAGGTTATCTACTGTTTGTGTGGAGGTTATCTACTGTTTGTGTGGAGGTTATCTACTGTTTGTGTGGAGGTATGTGTGGAGGTTATCTACTGTTCATGTGGAGGTTATCTACTGTTTGTGTGGAGGTTATCTACTGTTTGTGTGGAGGTATGTGTGTAGGTTATCTACTGTTCGTGTGGAGGTATGTGGGTAGGTTATCTACTGTTTGTGTGGAGGTTATCTACTGTTTGTGTGTAGGTTATCTACTGTTTGTGTGTAGGTTATCTACTGTTTGTGTGGAGGTATGTGGGTAGGTTATCTACTGTTTGTGTGGAGGTATGTGTGTAGGTTATCTACTGTTCGTGTGGAGGTATGTGGGTAGGTTATCTACTGTTTGTGTGGAGGTTATCTACTGTTTGTGTGTAGGTTATCTACTGTTTGTGTGTAGGTTATCTACTGTTTGTGTGGAGGTATGTGGGTAGGTTATCTACTGTTTGTGTGGAGGTATGTGGGTAGGTTATCTACTGTTTGTGTGGAGGTATGCGGGTAGGTTATCTACTGTTTGTGTGGAGGTATGTGGGTAGGTTATCTACTGTTTGTGTGTAGGTTATCTACTGTTTGTGTGGAGGTATGTGTGGAGGTTATCTACTGTTCGTGTGTAGGTATGTGCGTAGGTTATCTACTGTTTGTGTGTAGGTTATCTACTGTTTGTGTGTAGGTTATCTACTGTTTGTGTGGAGGTATGTGGGTAGGTTATCTACTGTTTGTGTGGAGGTATGTGGGTAGGTTATCTACTGTTTGTGTGGAGGTATGTGGGTAGGTTATCTACTGTTTGTGTGGAGGTATGTGGGTAGGTTATCTACTGTTTGTGTGGAGGTATGTGGGTAGGTTATCTACTGTTTGTGTGGAGGTATGTGGGTAGGTTATCTACTGTTTGTGTGGAGGTATGTGGGTAGGTTATCTACTGTTTGTGTGGAGGTATGTGGGTAGGTTATCTACTGTTTGTGTGGAGGTATGTGGGTAGGTTATCTACTGTTTGTGTGGAGGTATGTGGGTAGGTTATCTACTGTTTGTGTGGAGGTATGTGGGTAGGCTATCTACTGTTTGTGTGGAGGTATGTGGGTAGGTTATCTACTGTTCGTGTGGAGGTATGTGGGTAGGTTATCTACTGTTTGTGTGGAGGTTATCTACTGTTTGTGTGGAGGTATGTGGGTAGGTTATCTACTGTTTGTGTGGAGGTTATCTACTGTTTGTGTGGAGGTATGTGGGTAGGTTATCTACTGTTTGTGTGGAGGTATGTGGGTAGGTTATCTACTGTTTGTGTGGAGGTATGTGGGTAGGTTATCTACTGTTTGTGTGGAGGTTATCTACTGTTTGTGTGGAGGTATGTGGGTAGGTTATCTACTGTTTGTGTGGAGGTATGTGGGTAGGTTATCTACTGTTTGTGTGGAGGTATGTGGGTAGGTTATCTACTGTTTGTGTGGAGGTATGTGTGGAGGTTATCTACTGTTTGTGTGGAGGTTATCTACTGTTTGTGTGGAGGTATGTGGGTAGGTTATCTACTGTTTGTGTGGAGGTATGTGGGTAGGTTATCTACTGTTTGTGTGGAGGTATGTGGGTAGGTTATCTACTGTTTGTGTGGAGGTATGTGGGTAGGTTATCTACTGTTCGTGTGGAGGTATGTGGGTAGGTTATCTACTGTTTGTGTGGAGGTATGTGGGTAGGTTATCTACTGTTTGTGTGGAGGTATGTGGGTAGGTTATCTACTGTTTGTGTGGAGGTTATCTACTGTTTGTGTGGAGGTATGTGGGTAGGTTATCTACTGTTTGTGTGGAGGTATGCGGGTAGGTTATCTACTGTTTGTGTGTAGGTATGTGGGTAGGCTATCTACTGTTTGTGTGGAGGTATGTGGGTAGGTTATCTACTGTTTGTGTGGAGGTATGTGGGTAGGTTATCTACTGTTTGTGTGGAGGTATGTGTGTAGGTTATCTACTGTTTGTGTGGAGGTTATCTACTGTTTGTGTGGAGGTATGTGGGTAGGTTATCTACTGTTTGTGTGGAGGTATGTGGGTAGGTTATCTACTGTTTGTGTGTAGGTATGTGGGTAGGTTATCTACTGTTTGTGTGGAGGTTATCTACTGTTTGTGTGGAGGTATGTGGGTAGGTTATCTACTGTTTGTGTGTAGGTATGTGGGTAGGTTATCTACTGTTTGTGTGGAGGTTATCTACTGTTTGTGTGGAGGTATGTGGGTAGGTTATCTACTGTTTGTGTGGAGGTTATCTACTGTTTGTGTGGAGGTTATCTACTGTTCGTGTGTAGGTATGTGGGTAGGTTATCTACTGTTTGTGTGGAGGTATGTGGGTAGGTTATCTACTGTTTGTGTGGAGGTATGTGGGTAGGTTATCTACTGTTTGTGTGGAGGTTATCTACTGTTTGTGTGGAGGTATGTGGGTAGGTTATCTACTGTTTGTGTGGAGGTATGTGGGTAGGTTATCTACTGTTTGTGTGGAGGTATGTGGGTAGGTTATCTACTGTTTGTGTGGAGGTATGTGGGTAGGTTATCTACTGTTTGTGTGGAGGTTATCTACTGTTTGTGTGGAGGTTATCTACTGTTCATGTGTAGGTTATCTACTGTTCGTGTGTATGTATGTGTGCGTAGGTTATCTACCGTTTGTGTGGAGGTTATCTACTGTTCATGTGTAGGTTATCTACTGTTCGTGTGTATGTATGTGTGCGTAGGTTATCTACTGTTTGTGTGTAGGTATGTGGGTAGGTTATCTACTGTTTGTGTGGAGGTATGTGGGTAGGTTATCTACTGTTTGTGTGGAGGTATGTGGGTAGGTTATCTACTGTTTGTGTGGAGGTATGTGTGGAGGTATGTGGGTAGGTTATCTACTGTTTGTGTGGAGGTTATCTACTGTTTGTGTGTAGGTTATCTACTGTTTGTGTGGAGGTATGTGTGGAGGTATGTGTGGAGGTTATCTACTGTTTGTGTGGAGGTTATCTACTGTTTGTGTGGAGGTATGTGTGGAGGTTATCTACTGTTTGTGTGGAGGTATGTGGGTAGGTTATCTACTGTTTGTGTGTGGGTTATCTACTGTTTGTGTGGAGGTATGTGGGTAGGTTATCTACTGTTTGTGTGGAGGTATGTGTGGAGGTTATCTACTGTTTGTGTGGAGGTTATCTACTGTTTGTGTGGAGGTATGTGGGTAGGTTATCTACTGTTTGTGTGGAGGTTATCTACTGTTTGTGTGGAGGTATGTGGGTAGGTTATCTACTGTTTGTGTGGAGGTTATCTACTGTTTGTGTGGAGGTTATCTACTGTTTGTGTGGAGGTATGTGGGTAGGTTATCTACTGTTTGTGTGGAGGTATGTGGGTAGGTTATCTACTGTTTGTGTGGAGGTTATCTACTGTTTGTGTGGAGGTTATCTACTGTTTGTGTGGAGGTATGTGGGTAGGTTATCTACTGTTTGTGTGGAGGTATGTGGGTAGGTTATCTACTGTTTGTGTGGAGGTTATCTACTGTTTGTGTGGAGGTATGTGGGTAGGTTATCTACTGTTTGTGTGGAGGTATGTGGGTAGGTTATCTACTGTTTGTGTGGAGGTATGTGTGTAGGTTATCTACTGTTTGTGTGGAGGTATGTGGGTAGGTTATCTACTGTTTGTGTGGAGGTATGTGGGTAGGTTATCTACTGTTTGTGTGGAGGTATGTGGGTAGGTTATCTACTGTTTGTGTGGAGGTATGTGTGTAGGTTATCTACTGTTTGTGTGGAGGTATGTGGGTAGGTTATCTACTGTTTGTGTGGAGGTATGTGGGTAGGTTATCTACTGTTCGTGTGTAGGTATGTGGGTAGGTTATCTACTGTTTGTGTGGAGGTATGTGGGTAGGTTATCTACTGTTTGTGTGGAGGTATGTGGGTAGGTTATCTACTGTTTGTGTGGAGGTTATCTACTGTTTGTGTGGAGGTATGTGGGTAGGTTATCTACTGTTTGTGTGGAGGTATGTGGGTAGGTTATCTACTGTTCGTGTGGAGGTATGTGGGTAGGTTATGTACTGTTTGTGTGGAGGTTATCTACTGTTCATGTGGAGGTTATCTACTGTTTGTGTGGAGGTTATCTACTGTTTGTGTGGAGGTATGTGGGTAGGTTATCTACTGTTTGTGTGGAGGTATGTGGGTAGGTTATCTACTGTTTGTGTGGAGGTTATCTACTGTTTGTGTGGAGGTTATCTACTGTTTGTGTGGAGGTATGTGTGGAGGTTATCTACTGTTCATGTGGAGGTTATCTACTGTTTGTGTGGAGGTTATCTACTGTTTGTGTGGAGGTATGTGTGTAGGTTATCTACTGTTCGTGTGGAGGTATGTGGGTAGGTTACCTACTGTTTGTGTGGAGGTTATCTACTGTTTGTGTGTAGGTTATCTACTGTTTGTGTGTAGGTTATCTACTGTTTGTGTGGAGGTATGTGGGTAGGTTATCTACTGTTTGTGTGGAGGTATGTGTGTAGGTTATCTACTGTTCGTGTGGAGGTATGTGGGTAGGTTATCTACTGTTTGTGTGGAGGTTATCTACTGTTTGTGTGTAGGTTATCTACTGTTTGTGTGTAGGTTATCTACTGTTTGTGTGGAGGTATGTGGGTAGGTTATCTACTGTTTGTGTGGAGGTATGTGGGTAGGTTATCTACTGTTTGTGTGGAGGTATGCGGGTAGGTTATCTACTGTTTGTGTGGAGGTATGTGGGTAGGTTATCTACTGTTTGTGTGTAGGTTATCTACTGTTTGTGTGGAGGTATGTGTGGAGGTTATCTACTGTTCGTGTGTAGGTATGTGCGTAGGTTATCTACTGTTTGTGTGTAGGTTATCTACTGTTTGTGTGGAGGTATGTGGGTAGGTTATCTACTGTTTGTGTGGAGGTATGTGGGTAGGTTATCTACTGTTTGTGTGGAGGTATGTGGGTAGGTTATCTACTGTTTGTGTGGAGGTATGTGGGTAGGTTATCTACTGTTTGTGTGGAGGTATGTGGGTAGGTTATCTACTGTTTGTGTGGAGGTATGTGGGTAGGTTATCTACTGTTTGTGTGGAGGTATGTGGGTAGGTTATCTACTGTTTGTGTGGAGGTATGTGGGTAGGTTATCTACTGTTTGTGTGGAGGTATGTGGGTAGGCTATCTACTGTTTGTGTGGAGGTATGTGGGTAGGTTATCTACTGTTCGTGTGGAGGTATGTGGGTAGGTTATCTACTGTTTGTGTGGAGGTTATCTACTGTTTGTGTGGAGGTATGTGGGTAGGTTATCTACTGTTTGTGTGGAGGTTATCTACTGTTTGTGTGGAGGTATGTGGGTAGGTTATCTACTGTTTGTGTGGAGGTATGTGGGTAGGTTATCTACTGTTTGTGTGGAGGTATGTGGGTAGGTTATCTACTGTTTGTGTGGAGGTTATCTACTGTTTGTGTGGAGGTATGTGGGTAGGTTATCTACTGTTTGTGTGGAGGTATGTGGGTAGGTTATCTACTGTTTGTGTGGAGGTATGTGGGTAGGTTATCTACTGTTTGTGTGGAGGTATGTGTGGAGGTTATCTACTGTTTGTGTGGAGGTTATCTACTGTTTGTGTGGAGGTATGTGGGTAGGTTATCTACTGTTTGTGTGGAGGTATGTGGGTAGGTTATCTACTGTTTGTGTGGAGGTATGTGGGTAGGTTATCTACTGTTTGTGTGGAGGTATGTGGGTAGGTTATCTACTGTTCGTGTGGAGGTATGTGGGTAGGTTATCTACTGTTTGTGTGGAGGTATGTGGGTAGGTTATCTACTGTTTGTGTGGAGGTATGTGGGTAGGTTATCTACTGTTTGTGTGGAGGTTATCTACTGTTTGTGTGGAGGTATGTGGGTAGGTTATCTACTGTTTGTGTGGAGGTATGCGGGTAGGTTATCTACTGTTTGTGTGTAGGTATGTGGGTAGGCTATCTACTGTTTGTGTGGAGGTATGTGGGTAGGTTATCTACTGTTTGTGTGGAGGTATGTGGGTAGGTTATCTACTGTTTGTGTGGAGGTATGTGTGTAGGTTATCTACTGTTTGTGTGGAGGTTATCTACTGTTTGTGTGGAGGTATGTGGGTAGGTTATCTACTGTTTGTGTGGAGGTATGTGGGTAGGTTATCTACTGTTTGTGTGTAGGTATGTGGGTAGGTTATCTACTGTTTGTGTGGAGGTTATCTACTGTTTGTGTGGAGGTATGTGGGTAGGTTATCTACTGTTTGTGTGTAGGTATGTGGGTAGGTTATCTACTGTTTGTGTGGAGGTTATCTACTGTTTGTGTGGAGGTATGTGTGTAGGTTATCTACTGTTTGTGTGGAGGTTATCTACTGTTTGTGTGGAGGTTATCTACTGTTCGTGTGTAGGTATGTGGGTAGGTTATCTACTGTTTGTGTGGAGGTATGTGGGTAGGTTATCTACTGTTTGTGTGGAGGTATGTGGGTAGGTTATCTACTGTTTGTGTGGAGGTTATCTACTGTTTGTGTGGAGGTATGTGGGTAGGTTATCTACTGTTTGTGTGGAGGTATGTGGGTAGGTTATCTACTGTTTGTGTGGAGGTATGTGGGTAGGTTATCTACTGTTTGTGTGGAGGTATGTGGGTAGGTTATCTACTGTTTGTGTGGAGGTTATCTACTGTTTGTGTGGAGGTTATCTACTGTTCATGTGTAGGTTATCTACTGTTCGTGTGTATGTATGTGTGCGTAGGTTATCTACCGTTTGTGTGGAGGTTATCTACTGTTCATGTGTAGGTTATCTACTGTTCGTGTGTATGTATGTGTGCGTAGGTTATCTACTGTTTGTGTGTAGGTATGTGGGTAGGTTATCTACTGTTTGTGTGGAGGTATGTGGGTAGGTTATCTACTGTTTGTGTGGAGGTATGTGGGTAGGTTATCTACTGTTTGTGTGGAGGTATGTGTGGAGGTATGTGGGTAGGTTATCTACTGTTTGTGTGGAGGTTATCTACTGTTTGTGTGTAGGTTATCTACTGTTTGTGTGGAGGTATGTGTGGAGGTATGTGTGGAGGTTATCTACTGTTTGTGTGGAGGTTATCTACTGTTTGTGTGGAGGTATGTGTGGAGGTTATCTACTGTTTGTGTGGAGGTATGTGGGTAGGTTATCTACTGTTTGTGTGTGGGTTATCTACTGTTTGTGTGGAGGTATGTGGGTAGGTTATCTACTGTTTGTGTGGAGGTATGTGTGGAGGTTATCTACTGTTTGTGTGGAGGTTATCTACTGTTTGTGTGGAGGTATGTGGGTAGGTTATCTACTGTTTGTGTGGAGGTTATCTACTGTTTGTGTGGAGGTATGTGGGTAGGTTATCTACTGTTTGTGTGGAGGTTATCTACTGTTTGTGTGGAGGTTATCTACTGTTTGTGTGGAGGTATGTGGGTAGGTTATCTACTGTTTGTGTGGAGGTATGTGGGTAGGTTATCTACTGTTTGTGTGGAGGTTATCTACTGTTTGTGTGGAGGTTATCTACTGTTTGTGTGGAGGTATGTGGGTAGGTTATCTACTGTTTGTGTGGAGGTATGTGGGTAGGTTATCTACTGTTTGTGTGGAGGTTATCTACTGTTTGTGTGGAGGTATGTGGGTAGGTTAACTACTGTTTGTGTGGAGGTATGTGGGTAGGTTATCTACTGTTTGTGTGGAGGTATGTGTGTAGGTTATCTACTGTTTGTGTGGAGGTATGTGGGTAGGTTATCTACTGTTTGTGTGGAGGTATGTGGGTAGGTTATCTACTGTTTGTGTGGAGGTATGTGGGTAGGTTATCTACTGTTTGTGTGTGGGTTATCTACTGTTTGTGTGGAGGTATGTGGGTAGGTTATCTACTGTTTGTGTGGAGGTATGTGGGTAGGTTATCTACTGTTTGTGTGGAGGTATGTGGGTAGGTTATCTACTGTTTGTGTGTAGGTTATCTACTGTTTGTGTGGAGGTTATCTACTGTTTGTGTGGAGGTATGTGTGTAGGTTATCTACTGTTTGTGTGGAGGTTATCTACTGTTTGTGTGGAGGTATGTGGGTAGGTTATCTACTGTTTGTGTGGAGGTATGTGGGTAGGTTATCTACTGTTTTTGTGGAGGTTATCTACTGTTTGTGTGGAGGTATGTGGGTAGGTTATCTACTGTTTGTGTGGAGGTATGTGTGGAGGTTATCTACTGTTTGTGTGGAGGTATGTGGGTAGGTTATCTACTGTTTGTGTGGAGGTATGTGTGGAGGTTATCTACTGTTTGTGTGGAGGTATGTGTGTAGGTTATCTACTGTTTGTGTGGAGGTATGTGGGTAGGTTATCTACTGTTTGTGTGTGGGTTATCTACTGTTTGTGTGGAGGTATGTGTGTAGGTTATCTACTGTTTGTGTGGAGGTATGTGGGTAGGTTATCTACTGTTTGTGTGGAGGTTATCTACTGTTCGTGTGGAGGTATGTGGGTAGGTTATCTACTGTTTGTGTGGAGGTTATCTACTGTTCGTGTGGAGGTATGTGGGTAGGTTATCTACTGTTTGTGTGGAGGTTATCTACTGTTTGTGTGGAGGTATGTGGGTAGGTTATCTACTGTTTGTGTGGAGGTATGTGGGTAGGTTATCTACTGTTCGTGTGGAGGTTATCTACTGTTTGTGTGGAGGTATGTGGGTAGGGTATCTACTGTTTGTGTGGAGGTTATCTACTGTTCGTGTGGAGGTATGTGGGTAGGTTATCTACTGTTTGTGTGGAGGTATGTGGGTAGGTTATCTACTGTTTGTGTGGAGGTATGTGGGTAGGTTATCTACTGTTTGTGTGGAGGTTATCTACTGTTTGTGTGGAGGTTATCTACTGTTTGTGTGGAGGTATGTGGGTAGGTTATCTACTGTTTGTGTGGAGGTATGTGGGTAGGTTATCTACTGTTTGTGTGGAGGTATGTGGGTAGGTTATCTACTGTTTGTGTGGAGGTATGTGGGTAGGTTATCTACTGTTTGTGTGGAGGTTATCTACTGTTTGTGTGGAGGTATGTGGGTAGGTTATCTACTGTTTGTGTGGAGGTTATCTACTGTTTGTGTGGAGGTATGTGGGTAGGTTATCTACTGTTTGTGTGGAGGTATGTGGGTAGGTTATCTACTGTTTGTGTGGAGGTATGTGTGTAGGTTATCTACTGTTTGTGTGGAGGTATGTGTGGAGGTTATCTACTGTTTGTATGGAGGTATGTGGGTAGGTTATCTACTGTTCCTGTGTGGAGGTATGTGGGTAGGTTATCTACTGTTTGTGTGTAGGTATGTGGGTAGGTTATCTACTGTTTGTGTGTGGGTTATCTACTGTTTGTGTGGAGGTATGTGGGTAGGTTATCTACTGTTTGTGTGGAGGTATGTGGGTAGGTTATCTACTGTTTGTGTGGAGGTATGTGGGTAGGTTATCTACTGTTTGTGTGGAGGTATGTGGGTAGGTTATCTACTGTTTGTGTGGAGGTATGTGGGTAGGTTATCTACTGTTTGTGTGGAGGTATGTGGGTAGGTTATCTACTGTTTGTGTGGAGGTTATCTACTGTTCGTGTGGAGGTATGTGGGTAGGTTATCTACTGTTTGTGTGGAGGTTATCTACTGTTTGTGTGGAGGTTATCTACTGTTTGTGTGGAGGACAGGACTCACCATAATGAACAGACTCACCATAATGAACAGGACTCACCATAATGAACAGGACTCACCATAATGAACAGGAGTCACCATAAGGAACAGGAGTCACCGTAATGAACAGGACTCACCATAATGAACAGGACTCACCATAATGAACAGGACTCACCATAAGGAACAGGAGTCACCGTAATGAACAGGAGTCACCATAATGAACAGGAGTCACCATAACGAACAGGACTCACCATAATGAACAGGACTCACCATAATGAACAGGACTCACCATAATGAACAGACTCACCATAATGAACAGGACTCCCCATAATGAACAGGACTCACCATGAGGAACAGGAGTCACCGTAATGAACAGGACTCACCATAATAAACAGCTCCAGAGCTTCCTGTCGGAGGTCCTCATCTGTGTACGTCAGGGTCCTCTCCAAGGGAACCGTTAGCATCCCAAACATAGGCTCCTAACAGAGAGAGGGTCAGGGGTCAGGGGTCAGACCCTGGAGATGAGACATGTGTATGTCAGGGTTGGTGTCAATTCCAGTCTCATTTGAAATTCCAATTCAATTCTTGAATTCACTCATGAAGAGGAGAATTTATGTGGAATTCATTTAGAATTTCAACCATCTTCAAGTTTTGGAATTTAATTAGAATTAGACTGTTTGGACTTTCTGAATTGCAATTTAATTTTAAATTGTAAAAAATGTTATCTTTGGAATTGGATTAGAATTTCGTATTTTAACATTTCCCAGGTAATGGAATGAATGGACATAGTATCAAACATTTAAAGTTTTTAAATTTTATTTCCCAGGCAAGTCAGTTAAGAACAAATTCTTATTTTCAATGACGGCCAGTGGGTTAACTGCCTGTTCAGGGGCAGAACGAGATTAGTACCTTGTCAGCTCGGGGGTTTGAACTTGCAACCTTCCGGTTCCTAGTCCAACTCTCTAACCACTAGGCTACCCTGCCGCCCTGCAGGATTAATTTTCAATCAGTTCAACTGTATTTCTGTATTTCCAATATAACTAGGCTGTCTGTATTTATGTATTTCCACTATAACTAGGCTGTCTGTATTTCCACTATAACTAGGCTGTCTGTATTTCTGTATTTCCAATATAACTAGGCTGTCTGTATTTATGTATTTCCAATATAACTAGGCTGTCTGTATTTATGTATTTCCAATATAACTAGGCTGTCTGTATTTCTGTATTTCCAATATAACTAGGCTGTCTGTATTTATGTATTTCCAATATAACTAGGCTGTCTGTATTTCCAATATAACTAGGCTGTCTGTATTTTATATTTCCAATATAATTAGGCTGTCTGTATTTCTGTATTTCCAATATAACTAGGCTGTCTGTATTTCTGTATTTCCAATATAACTAGGCTGTCTGTATTTCTGTATTTCCAATATAACTAGGCTGTCTGTATTTCCAATATAATTAGGCTGTCTGTATTTCTGTATTTCCAATATAACTAGGCTGTCTGTATTTCCAATATAACTAGGCTGTCTGTATTTCCAATATAACTAGGCTGTCTGTATTTCCAATATAACTAGGCTGTCTGTATTTCTATATTTCCAATATAACTAGGCTGTCTGTATTTCTATATTTCCAAAATAACTAGGCTGTCTGTATTTCTGTATTTCCAATATAACCAGGCTGTCTGTATTTCTATATTTCCAATATAACTAGGCTGTCTGTATTTCTATATTTCCAATATAACTAGGCTGTCTGTATTTCCAATATAACTAGGCTGTCTGTATTTCTGTATTTCCAATATAACCAGGCTGTCTGTATTTCTATATTTCCAATATAACTAGGCTGTCTGTATTTCCAATATAACTAGGCTGTCTGTATTTCTATATTTCCAATATAACTAGGCTGTCTGTATTTCCAATATAACTAGGCTGTCTGTATTTCCAATATAACTAGGCTGTCTGTATTTCTATATTTCCAATATAACTAGGCTGTCTGTATTTCCAATATAATTAGGCTGTCTGTATTTCTATATTTCCAATATAACTAGGCTGTCTGTATTTCCAATATAACTAGGTTGTCTGTATTTCTATATTTCCAATATAACTAGGCAGTCTGTATTTCCAATATAATTAGGCTGTCTGTATTTCTAATATAACTAGGCTGTCTGTATTTCTGTATTTCCAATATAACTAGGCTGTCTGTATTTCTATATTTCCAATATAACTAGGCTGTCTGTATTTCCAATATAACTAGGCTGTCTGTATTTCTATATTTCCAATATAACTAGGCTGTCTGTATTTCTATATTTCCAATATAACTAGGCTGTCTGTATTTCTATATTTCCAATATAACTAGGCTGTCTGTATTTCTATATTTCCAATATAACTAGGCTGTCTGTATTTCTGTATTTCCAATGTAACTAGGCTGTCTGTATTTCTATATTTCCAATATAACTAGGCTGTCTGTATTTCCAATATAACTAGGCTGTCTGTATTTATGTATTCCCAATATAACTAGGCTTTCTGTATTTCCAATATAACTAGGCTGTCTGTATTTATGTATTTCCAATATAACTAGGCTGTCTGTATTTTATATTTCCAATATAACTAGGCTGTCTGTATTTATGTATTTACAATATAACTAGGCTGTCTGTATTTCTATATTTCCAATATAACTAGGCTGTCTGTATTTCCAATATAAATAGGCTGTCTGTATTTCTGTATTTCCAATATAACTAGGCTGTCTGTATTTCTATATTTCCAATATAACTAGGCTGTCTGTATTTCCAATATAACTAGGCTGTCTGTATTTATGTATTCCCAATATAACTAGGCTGTCTGTATTTCTGTATTTCCAATATAACTAGGCTGTCTGTATTTATGTATTTCCAATATAACTAGGCTGTCTGTATTTTATATTTCCAATATAACTAGGCTGTCTGTATTTATGTATTTACAATATAACTAGGCTGTCTGTATTTTATATTTCCAATATAACTAGGCTGTCTATATTTATGTATTTACAATATAACTAGGCTGTCTGTATTTATGTATTTCCAATATAACTAGGCTGTCTGTATTTCTGTATTTCCAATATAACTAGGCTGTCTGAATTTTATATTTACAATATAACTAGGCTGTCTGTATTTCCAATATAACTAGGCTGTCTGTATTATGTATTTACAATATAACTAGGCTGTCTGTATTTTATATTTCCAATATAACTAGGCTGTCTGTATTTTATATTTCCAATATAACTAGGCTGTCTGTATTTCCAAAATAATTAGTCTGTCTGTATTTATGTATTTACAATATAACTAGGCTGTCTGAATTTTATATTTACAATATAACTAGGCTGTCTGTATTTATGTATTTACAATATAACTAGGCTGTCTGTATTTCTGTATTTCCAATATAACTAGGCTGTCTGTATTTCCAATATAACTAGGCTGTCTGTATTTCTGTATTTCCAATATAACTAGGCTGTCTGTATTTCTGTATTTCCAATATGACTAGGCTGTCTGTATTTCCAATATAACTAGGCTGTCTGTATTTTATATTTACAATATAACTAGGCTGTCTGTATTTCCACTATAACTAGGCTGTCTGTATTTATGTATTTCCACTATAACTAGGCTGTCTGAATTTTATATTTACAATATAACTAGGCTGTCTGTATTTCCACTATAACTAGGCTGTCTGTATTTATGTATTTCCAATATAACTAGGCTGTCTGTATTTCTGTATTTCCAATATAACTAGGCTGTCTGTATTTCTGTATTTCCAATATAACTAGGCTGTCTGTATTTCTGTATTTCCAATATAACTAGGCTGTCTGTATTTCTGTATTTCCAATATAACTAGGCTGTCTGTATTTCTGTATTTCCAATATAACTAGGCTGTCTGTATTTCTGTATTTCCAATATAACTAGGCTGTCTGTATTTCTATATTTCCAATATAACTAGGCTGTCTGTATTTCCAATATAACTAGGCTGTCTGTATTTCTATATTTCCAATATAACTAGGCTGTCTGTATTTCTGTATTTCCAATATAACTAGGCTGTCTGTATTTCTGTATTTCCAATATAACTAGGCTGTCTGTATTTCCAATATAACTAGGCTGTCTGTATTTTATATTTACAATATAACTAGGCTGTCTGAACACTGATATGACTGAAAGCCTGAGAGAATTTAATTGAAATTTGTGGAAATGTTGGGGATAATATTGAATTGGGAATTGAATTCTCGGAATTGACCTAACATTGGAATTGAGAGGCATTAAATTGACAGACTGACCTGGAATTTGAATTGAATGAAATAGAATGTACAGATAGAGAAAATTGAACTGAATGAAACAGAGTGTACAAAGAGAGAGAATTTAATTGAATTTAATGAAAGAGTGTACAGGGAGAGAGAATTGAATTGAATAGATTGAAATCGAATGTACAGGGGGAGAGAATTAAATGTAATTTTATGAAAGAGTGTACAGGGAGAGAGAACTGAATTGAATTGATTGAAATCGAATGTACAGGGGGAGAGAATTAAATGTAATTTTATGAAAGAGTGTACAGGGAGAGAGAACTGAATTGAATTGATTGAAATCGAATGTACAGGGAAAGAGAATTTAATTGAATTGATTGAAATCGAATGTACAGGGGGAGAGAATAAAATTTAATTTTATGAAAGAGTGTACAGGGAGAGAGAACTGAATTGAATTGATTGAAATCGAATGTACAGGGAAAGAGAATTTAATTGAATTGATTGAAATCGAATGTACAGGGGGAGAGAATTAAATTTAATTTTATGAAAGAGTGTACAGGGAGAGAGAACTGAATTGAACAACGCAGAATGTACAGGGAGAGAGATTTGAATTGAATTGAATGAAATAGAATGTACAGGGAGAGATAATTGAATTGAATTGAATGAAATAGAATGTACAGGGAGAGATAATTGAATTTAATTGAATTGAATGAAACAGAGTGTACAGGGAGAGATAATTGAATTGAATGAAATAGAATGTACAGGGAGAGATAATTGAATTGAATGAAACAGAGTGCACAGCGAGAGATAATTGCATTTAATTGAATGAAACAGAGTACAGGGAGAGATAATTGAATTGAATTGAATGAAACAGAATGTACAGGGAGAGAATTGAATTGAATGAAATAGAATGTGCAGGGAGAGATAATTGAATTGAATGAAACAGAGTGCACAGGGAGAGATAATTGAATTTAATTGAATGAAACAGAGTGTACAGGGAGAGATAATTGAATTGAATTGAATGAAACAGAATGTACAGGGAGAGAGAACTGAATTGAATGAACCAGAGTGTACAGGGAGAGAGAATTGAATTGAATGAGTGGTGTGTTACCCTGAAGTAGAGTTGTGCGTAGCGGCTGAAGGGGTAGTCGTTGATGTCCAGCGGCAGAGTCAGCTCGTTCTGCTCCTGGATGTGTGGTGCCTGGACCAGAGCTAGACACTCAGAATGGAGCTCTCTGCCACCTAGACACACAGAGAGACGTGATGAGCTGGACCAGAGCTAGACACTCAGAATGGAGCTCTCTGCCACCTAGACACACAGAGAGACGTGATGAGCTGGACCAGAGCTAGACACTCAGAATGGAGCTCTCTGCCACCTATACACACAGAGAGACGTGAGGAGCTGGACCAGAGCTAGACACTCAGAATGGAGCTCTCTGCCACCTAGACACAAAGAGAGACGTGAGGAGCTGGACCAGAGCTACACAAAGAGAGACGTGAGGAGCTGGACCAGAGCTACACATAGATATGTGAGGAGCTGGACCAGAGCTAGACAGAGAGATGTGAGGAACTGGACCAGAGCTAGACAGAGAGACGTGAGGAACTGGACCAGAGCTAGACAGAGAGACGTGAGGAACTGGACCAGAGCTAGACAGAGAGACGTGAGGAACTGGACCTGAGCTAGACAGAGAGACGTGAGGAACTGGACCTGAGCTAGACAGAGAGACGTGAGGAGCTGGACCAGAGACAGTCAGCATGTAACATGCACACACACCAACCTGATGCAGCCTGCAGTAAAGAGCCAAGCTCGGCAGGGATCACCAGGTGTGTGACGTTAACCACCTCTCTCTTCGTCAGCTCCTACACACACACACACACACACACACACACACACACACACACACACACACACACACACACGCACAGCAAGATATAAGAGATCCCTCCCTCCTCCTCTCTATCTCCCTCCTCCTCTCCCCCTCCTCTCCTCTCCTCTCCTCTACTCACCATCTCCCTCCTCCTCTCCCCCTCCTCTCATCTACTCTCCATCTCCCTCCTCCTCTCCCCCTCCTCTCCTCTACTCACCATCTCCCTCCTCCTCTCCCCCTCCTCTCATCTCATCTCCTCTCCATCTCCCTCCTCCTCTCCCCCTCCTCTCATCTCCTCTCCATCTCCCTCCTCCTCTCCCCCTCCTCTCCTCTCCTCTCCTCTCCATCTCCCTCCTCTCCCTCTCCTCTACTCACCATCTCCCTCCTCCTCTCCCCCTCCTCTCCTCTCCATCTCCCTCCCCCTCTCCCCCTCCTCTCCTCTACTCACCATCTCCCTCCTCCTCTCCCCCTCCTCTCCTCTACTCTCCATCTCCCTCCTCCTCTCCTCTACTCACCATTTCCCTCCTCCTCTTCCTCCTCCTCTACATCTCCCTCCTCCTCTCCCCCTCCTCTCCTCTCCTCTCCATCTCCCTCCTCCATCTCCGCCTCCTCTCCTCTACTCACCATCTCCCTCCTCCTCCCTCTCCTTTCCTCATATAATTTCCTACTCCATTTCTTTCCTCCTCTCCTCTACTCCCCATCTCCTCCTCTACTCTCCATCTCCCTCCTCCTCTACCCAACATCTCCTCCTCTCCCTCCTCTACCCTCCATCTTCCTCCTCCTATCCCTCCTCCTCTACTCACCATCGCCCTCCTCTCCCTCCTCCTCTACTCACCATTTTCCTCCTCCTCTACTCTCCATCTCCCTCCTCCTATCCCTCCTCCTCTACTCACCATCATCCTCCTCTTCCTCCCCCTCTTCTCACCATCTCCCTCCTCCTCCCTCTCCTTTCCTCATATAATTTCCTACTCCTTTTCTTTCCTCCTCTCCTCTACTCACCATCTCCTCCTCTCCCTCCTCTACTCACCATCTCCCTCCTCTCCTCTACTCACCATCTCCTCCTCTCCCTCCTCTACTCTCCATCTTCCTCCTCCTATCCCTCCTCCTCTACTCACCATCGCCCTCCTCTTCCTCCTCCTCTACTCTCCATCTCTCTCCTCCTCTACTCACCATTTTCCTCCTCCTCTACTCTCCATCTCCCTCCTCCTATCCCTCCTCCTCTACTCACCATCACCCTCCTCTTCCTCCCGCTCTTCTCACCATCTCCCTCCTCCTCCCTCTCCTTTCCTCATATAATTTCCTACTCCCTTTCTTTCCTCCTCTCCTCTACATCTCCCTCCTCCTCTACTCTCCATCTCCCTACTCCTCTACTCTCCATCTCCCTCCTCCTATCCCTCCTACCATACTCACCATCACCCTCCTCTTCCTCCCGCTCTTCTCACCATCTCCCTCCTCCTCCCTCTCCTTTCCTCATATAATTTCCTACTCCCTTTCTTTCCTCCTCTCCTCTACTCACCATCTCCTCCTCTACTCTCCATCTCCCTCCTCCTCTACTCACCATCTCCTCCTCTACTCTCCATCTCCCTCCTCCTCTACTCACCATCTCCTCCTCTCCCTCTTCTACTCACCATCTCCCTCCTCCTATCCCTCCTCCTCTACTCACCATTGCCCTCCTCTTCCTCCCCCTTTCCTCACCATCTCCCTCCTCCTCCCTCTCCTTTCCTCATCCCTTTCTTTCCTCCTCTCCTCTACTCACCATCTCCTCCTCTACTCACCATCTCCCTCCTCTTCCTCTTCCTCTATGCACCTCCTGCTCCTCTCCTCACCTCCTCTCTCCTCCTCCCTCTCCTTTACTCATATTATTTCCTACTCCCATTCGTTCCTCCTCGCCTCTTCTCACCTCCTCTCTCCTCCTCCTCTCCTCCTCTGCTTTCCTGTGGGCCTCCAGCTTCATCTACAACAGAATAAAACATTATTAACCGTAACCAGAACAGGTCAGGTTTACTAACCCTAACTAGAACAGGTCATTATTAACCCTAACTAGAACAGGTCATTATTAACCCTAACTAGAACAGGTCATTATTAACCCTAACTAGAACAGGTCATTATTAACCCTAACTAGAACAGGTCATTATTAACCCTAACTAGAACAGGTCAGGTTTACTAACCCTAACTAGAACAGGTCATTATTAACCCTAACTAGAACAGGTCAGGTTTACTAACCCTAACTAGAACAGGTCATTATTAACCCTAACTAGAACAGATCATTATTAACCCTAACTAGAACAGGTCAGGTTTACTAACCCTAACTAGAACAGATCATTATTAACCCTAACTAGAACAGGTCAGGTTTACTAACCCTAACTAGAACAGATCATTAATAACCCTAACTAGAACAGGTCATTATTAACCCTAACTAGAACAGGTCATTATTAACCCTAACTAGAACAGGTCAGGTTTACTAACCCTAACTAGAACAGGTCATTATTAACCCTAACTAGAACAGATCATTAATAACACTAACTAGAACAGGTCATCTTTATTGTGCATTGTATTATGTTGTGTACTGTGTACTGTATTATGTTGTGTACAGTATTATGTTGTGTATTGTATTATGTTGTGTACTGTGTACTGTATTATGTTGTGTACTGTGTACTGTATTATGTTGTGTACTGTATTTTGTTGTGTATTGTATTATGTTGTGTATTGTATTATGTTGTGTACTGTATTATGTTGTGTACTGTGTACTGTATTATGTTGTGTACTGCATTATGTTGTGTACTGTATTATGTTGTGTACTGTATTATGTTGTGTATTGTATTATGTTGTGTACTGTGTACTGTATTATGTTGTGTACTGCATTATGTTGAGTACTGTATTGTGTTGTGTACTGTATACTGTATTGTGTACTGTATTGTGTTGTGTACCGTATTGTGTTGTGTACTGTATTATGTTGTGTACTGTATTATATTATGTTGTGTACTGTATTACGTTGTGTACTATCTACTGTATTGTGTTCTGTACTGTATTATGTTGTGTACTGTATTATGCTGTGTACTATATTGTGTTGTGTACTGTATTATGTTGTGTACTGTATTGTGTTGTGTACTGTATTATGTTGTGTACTGTATTGTGTTGTGTACTGTGTACTGTATTATGTTGTGTACTGTGTACTGTATTATGTTGTGTACTGTATTGTGTTATGTTGTGTACTGTGTTGTGTACTGTATTATGTTGTGTACTGTATTGTGTTATGTTGTGTATTATGTTGTGTATTGTGTTATGTTGTGTATTATGTTGTGTACTGTATTAGGTTGTGTGCTGTATTTGGTTGTGTATTATGTTGTGTACTGTGTACTGTATTATGTTGTGTACTGTATTGTGTTGTGTACTGTGTACTGTATTATGTTGTGTACTGTGTACTGTATTATGTTGTGTACTGTATTGTGTTATGTTGTGTACTGTGTTGTGTACTGTATTATGTTGTGTACTGTATTGTGTTATGTTGTGTATAATGTTGTGTATTGTGTTATGTTGTGTATTATGTTGCGTACTGTATTATGTTGTGTATTGTGTTATGTTGTGTATTATGTTGCGTACTGTATTATGTTGTGTATTGTGTTGTGTTGTGTACTGTATTGTGTTGTGTTGTGTACTGTATTATGTTGTGTATTGTGTGTTGTGTATTGTGTGTAATGTTGTGTACTGTGTTGTGTATATAGTTGTGTATTGTGTGTTGTGTTTTGTGTGTAATGGTGTGTAGGGTGTGTTGTGTATTGTGTGTACTGTTGTGTAGTGTGTGTAATGTTGTGTATTGTGTATAATGTTGTGTATTGTGTGTAATGGTGTGTAGTGTGTGTTATGTATTGTGTGTAATGTTGTGTAGTGTGTGTACTGTCTTATGTTGTGTATTGTGTGTAATGGTGTGTATTGTGTGTTGTGTATTGTGTGTAATGGTGTGTAGGGTGTGTTGTGTATTGTGTGTAATGCTGTGTAGTGTGTTGTGTATATAGTTGTGTATTGTGTGTAATGGTGTGTAGTGTGTGTTGTGTATTGTGTGTAATGCTGTGTAGTGTGTTGTGTATATAGTTGTGTATTGTGTGTAATGCTGTGTAGTGTGTTGTGTATATAGTTGTGTATTGTGTGTAATGTTGTGTACTGTGTTGTGTCTATAGTTGTGTATTGTGTGTAGTGTGTTGTGTATATAGTTGTGTATTGTGTGTTGTGTATTGTGTGCAATGGTGTGTAGTGTGTGTTGTGTATTGTGTGTAATGTTGTGTAGTGTGTTTTGTATACAGTTGTGTATTGTGTGTAATGTTGTGTAGTGTGCGTTGTGTATTGTGTGTAATGTGTAGTGTGTGTAATGGTGTGTAATGGTGTGTAGGGTGTGTTGTGTATTGTGTGTAATGTTGTGTAGTGTGTGTTGTGTATTGTGTGTAATGGTGTGTAGGGTGTGTTGTGTAGTGTGTGTAATGTTGTGTAGTGTGTTGTGTATATAGTTGTGTATTGTGTATTGTGTGTAATGGTGTGTAGTGTGTGTTGTGTATTGTGTGCAGTGTTGTGTAGTGTGTTGTGTTGTGTATTGTGTTGTGTACTGTATTATGGTGTGTATTGTGTATTGTGTATTGTGTGTAATGGTGTGTAGGGTGTGTTGTGTATTGTGTGTAATGTTGCATAGTGTGTGTAATGGTGTGTAGGGTGTGTTGTGTATTGTGTGTAATGGTGTGTAGTGTATGTACTGTATTGTGTGTAATGTTGTGTACTGTGTGTAATGGTGTGTAGTGTGTGTACTGTCTTGTGCATCGTACCTTGATGTATCTCTTGGTGTGTACTGTGTGTGTTGTGTACTGTGTGTAATGGTGTGTAGTGTGTGTACTGTCTTGTGCATTGTACCTTGATGTATCTCTTGGTGTGTACTGTGTGTAATGGTGTGTAGTGTGTGTACTGTCTTGTGCATTGTACCTTGATGTATCTCTTGGTGTGTACTGTGTGTAATGGTGTGTAGTGTGTGTACTGTCTTGTGCATCGTACCTTGATGTATCTCTTGGTGTGTACTGTGTGTGTTGTGTACTGTGTGTAATGGTGTGTAGTGTGTGTAATGGTGTGTAGTGTGTGTACTGTCTTGTGCATCGTACCTTGATGTATCTCTTGCGGGTGACGTACATGTGGATGAGAGAACGAAACTTGACCAGACTCTTTCTCATCTTCAAATAGCGCTTCCTAGAGGGAGGGACGGAGGGAGGGAGGGAGGAGGGGAGGGAGGGAGG
The DNA here is from genome assembly GCF_045791955.1 of Oncorhynchus clarkii lewisi. Classification (NCBI taxonomy): domain Eukaryota; kingdom Metazoa; phylum Chordata; class Actinopteri; order Salmoniformes; family Salmonidae; genus Oncorhynchus; species Oncorhynchus clarkii. The sequence goes on along the minus strand of NC_092158.1, from coordinate 95,934,345 downwards.
GAATGAGGGAGGGAGGAGGGAGGGAGGGGGGGAGGGAGGGAGGGAATGAGGGAGGGAGGGAGGGAGGGAGGGAATGAGAAAGGGAGGGAGGGAGGGAATGAGTAAGGCAGAGAAAGAGAGGGATGGAGGGAAAAGGCAGAGAGAGAAGGATGGAAGGATAGAGAGGGAGAAGGATGGAAGGATAGAGAGGGAGAAGGATGGAAGGAGAAACAGAGGGAGAAGGAGGGAAGGAGAGACAGAGGGAGAAGGAGGGAAGGAGAGAGAGGGAGAAGGAGGGAAGGAGAGAGAGGGAGAAGGAGGGAAGGAGAGAGAGGGAGAAGGAGGGAAGGAGAGAGAGGGAGAAGGAGGGAAGGAGAGAGAGGGAGAAGGAGGGAAGGAGAGAGAGGGAGAAGGAGGGAAGGAGAGAGAGGGAGAAGGAGGGAAGGAGAGACAGAGGGAGAAGGAGGGAAGGAGAGAGAGGGAGAAGGAGGGAAGGAGAGACAGGGGGAGAAGAATGGAAGGAGAGACAGAGGGAGAAGGATGGAAGGAGAGACAGAGAGAGAAGGAGGTAAGGAGAGACAGAGGGAGAAGGAGGGAAGGAGGGACAGAGGGAGAAGGATGGAAGGAGAGACAGAGAGAGAAGGAGGTAAGGAGAGACAGAGGGAGAAGGAGGGAAGGAGGGACAGAGGGAGAAGGATGGAAGGAGAGACAGAGGGAGAAGTAACACATACGTCTCAGTAGTTTTACAGTGCTTACAGTATGTACCGTGGTAAAATCATTAGGTTGCCATCGGGTGGTTACGTGCTCTTTACCCTGTCTGGTAACTGTAGTGAGGGTAGTTATGTGTTCTTTACCCTGTCTGGTAACTGTAGTGAGGGTGGTTATGTGTTCTTTACCCTGTCTGGTAACTGTTGCAGGGGGGGTTGTGGGTTCTATACCCTGTCTGGTAACTGTAGTGAGTGTGGTTATGGGTTCTTTACTCTGTCTGGTAACTGTAGTAAGGGTGGTTGTAGGTTATATACCCTGTCTGTTATCTGTAGCGAGGGTTGATTGTAGGTTCTATACCCTGTCTGGTAACTGTAGTGAGGGTGGCTGTGTGTTCTATACCCTGTCTGGGAACTGTAGTGAGGGTGCTTGTGTGTTCTATACCCTGTCTGGTAACTGTAGTGAGGTTGGTTGTGTGTTCTATACCCTATCTGGTAACTGTAGTGAGGGTGGTTGTGTGTTCTTTACTCTGTCTGGTAACTGTTGCAGGGGTGGTTGTGGGTTCTATACCCTGTCTGGTAACTGTAGTGAGTGTGGTTGTGGGTTCTTTACTCTGTCTGGTAACTGTAGTGAGGGTGGTTGTGGGTTCTATACCCTGTCTGGTAACTGTAGTAAGGGTGGTGGTAGGTTCTATACCCTGTCTGGTATCTGTAGTGAGGGTGGTTGTGGGTTCTATACCCTGTCTGGTAACTGTAGTGAGGGTGGTTGTGGGTTCTTTACTCTGTCTGGTAACTGTAGTGAGGGTGGTTGTAGGTTCTATACCCTGTCTGGTATCTGTAGCGAGGGTTGATTGTAGGTTCTATACCCTGTCTGGTAACTGTAGTGAGGGTGGCTGTGTGTTCTATACCCTGTCTGGGAACTGTAGTGAGGGTGCTTGTGTGTTCTATACCCTGTCTGGTAACTGTAGTGAGGGTGGTTGTGTGTCCTATACCCTGTCTGGTAACTGTAGTGAGGGTGGTTGTGTGTTCTTTACCCTGTCTGGTAACTGTAGTGAGGGTGGTTGTGTGTTCTATACCCTGTATGGTAACTGTAGTGAGGGTGGTTGTGGGTTCTATACCCTGTCTGGTAACTGTAGTGAGGGTGGTTGTGGGTTCTTTACTCTGTCTGGTAACTGTAGTGAGGGTGGTTGTGTGTTCTTTACCCTGTCTGGTAACTGTAGCGAGGGTGGTTGTAGGTTCCCTTCCCCAGGGATCAGGGTAAGAGGTCAGGGGTCAGAGGTTAGGGTCAGTACCTGGTGAGGAAGCCTCTACAGTAGGCCTGTAGTCTGATGATCTTGGTTCTGAACTCCTTGTATCGTTTCCTGACAAAGAACATGCGTGTGTATCTCTGCAGGGTGAGGGCCGCCACCTGACGGACACGCTCTCTCTTAGACTCCAACAACTGGTACACGTCCTCCTTCAGAAACAGCTGGAACAACACACACAGAGAGAACAACCAGACATCACCGTTGGACTGTAGTTTACATTGTCACTGAAAGTATTGAACAGGAAGCCAGGTGAAGAGGTTCTGGTCTCTCACCCACACAACACATCCTGTATTAACATGCTCAACTTAGTAGCTACTACTTGGTAGGCCCTGGGTAGGAGGGTTAGGGGTTAGGTATAGATGAATACCTTAGTCACTCCTACTTGGTAGGCCCCGGGTCGGAGGGGAACCAGTTTGCTGAGCATGATGACACAGTTCTCCCCATCAGGAGCTGGAGGCTGCTTCACACCCACCAGAGACTTGTACCTGACACACACAAACACACAGGTTAGAGGAGGCTGTCCCCACCAGGGACTGATACCTGAGATAGGGGCAGGGTTAGAGGGTGTGTGTGTTACCTCAACAGGAAGACGTTGAAGGCCAGTCTAACAGGGTGCGTTACCTCAACAGGAAGATGTTGAAGGCCAGTCTAACAGGGTGTGTTACCTCAACAGGAAGATATTGAAGGCCAGTCTAACAGGGTGTGTAACCTCAACAGGAAGAAGTTGAAGGCCCGTCTAACAGGGTGCGTTACCTCAACAGGAATATGTTGAAGGCCAGTCTAACAGGGTGCGTTACCTAAACAGGAAGACGTTGAAGGCCAGTCTAACTGGGTGTGTTACCTCAACAGGAAGATGTTGAAGGCCAGTCTAACAGGGTGTGTTACCTCAACAGGAAGAAGTTGAAGGCCAGTCTAACAGGGTGTGCTACCTCAACAGGAAGAAGTTGAAGGCCAGTCTAACAGGGTGTTTTACCTGAACAGGAATATGTTGAAGGCCAGTCTAACAGGGTAACCCTCTCTCCGGATCCTGATGGTCTCCAAGATACCAGAATACCTCAGCTGACTGCCGACCAGCTCCGTCTCAAACACACCTGGCTCCTACACATACAAGCAAACACACAAATATCATGGCAATACCAACAATATCACTGTTAAAACCTCTCTGGGATATGTGGGACGGTAGCGTCCCTCCTCGCCAACAGACAGTGAAAGTGCAGGGCTCCAAATTCAAAACAACAGAAATCCCATACTTAAAATTTCTCAAATATACAAGTATTTTACACCATTTTAAAGATGAACTTATTGTAAATCCAGCCACAGTGTTTGATTTCAAAAAGGCTTTACAATGAAAGCACACCAAACAATTATGTTAGGTCAGTACCTAGTCACAGATAAACACAGCCATTTTTCCAGTCAAAGAGAGGAGTCACAAAAAGCAAAAAATAGAGATAAAATGAATCACTAACCTTTGATGATCTTCATCAGATGACACTCATAGGACTTCATGTTACATGTATTTTTTGTTTGATAAAGTTCATATTTATATCCGAAAATCTCAGTTTACATTGGCGCATTATGTTCAGTAGTTCCAAAACATCCGGTGATTTTGCAGAGAGCCACATCAATTTACAGAAATACTCATAATAAACATTGATAAAAGATACAAGTGTTATGCATGGAACTTTAGATAAACTTCTCCTTAATGCAACCGCTGTCAGATTTTTAAAAAACTTTACAGAAAAAGCACACCATGAAATAATCTGAGTACAGAGCTCAGACAACAAAACAAGCCATACAGATATCCGCCATGTTGTGGAGTCAACAGAAGTCAGAAATAGCATTATAAATATTTACTTACCTTTGATGATCTTCATCAGAATGCACTCCCAGGAATCCCAGTTCCACAATAAATGTTTGATTTGTTCGATGAAGTCTATCATTTATGTCCAAATACCTCCTTTTTGTTTACGCGTTTAGTACACAATCCAAACTCACGACGCACGGGCAAGTCCAGGAGAAAGCTCAGACGAAAAGTCATACTACAGTTCGTAGTAACATGTCAAACGAAGTATAGAATCCATAAATCCATAAATCTTCAATAATGTTCCAACCGGAGAATTCCTTTGTCTGTAGAAATGAGATGGAACGCAGCTAACTCTCACGTGAGTGCGTGTGATCAGCTCATGGCACTCTGGCAGACCTCTGGCTCAAACAGCACTCATTCTCTCCTCCATCACAGTAAATGCATCAAATAAAGTTCTAAAGACTGTTGACATCTAGTGGAAGCCTTAGGTAGTGCAATATGACCCCATAGACACTGTATATCCGATAGGCAGTGATTTTGAAAAACTACAAACCTCAGATTTCCCACTTCCTGGTTGGATTTTTTCTCAGGTTTTTGCCTGTCATATGAGTTCTGTTATACTCACAGACATCATTCAAACAGTTTTAGAAATTTCAGAGTGTTTTCTATCCAAACATATATGCATATATTAGCAACTGGGCCTGAGTAACAGGCAGTTTACTCTGGGCACCTTATTCATCCCAGCTTCTCAATACTGCCCCCCAGTCCCAAAATTAAACTCTTTCACACTGTGATGTGGAGGCCTACCTTCTGTCTGTCTGGCTTAATGCAGCGTACCAACAATACCACTGTTAAACTGTGATGTGGAGACCTACCTTCTGTCTGTTTGGCTTTATGCAGCGTACCAACAATACCACTGTTAAACTGTGATGTGGAGACCTACCTTCTGACTGTCTGGCTTAATGCAACGTACCAACAATACAACTGTTAAAATGCGATGTGGAGACCTACCTTCTGACTGTCTGGCTTAATGCAGCGTACCAACAATACCACTGTTAAACTGTGATGTGGAGACCACTGTTAAACTGTGATGTGGAGACCAACCTTCTGTCTGTTTGGCTTTATGCAGCGTATAAACGATGGGTTGCACCTGTCAAGAGAAAGAGAAAGATTCAGTAACAATAACTCTACCTCTTCATTTCCCTCTCATCTTGTCTCACCTCTCCCCATCCCTTTAATATTAATAACACCTCTCCTCCTCCCTTTAATATTAATAACACCTCTCCTCCCTTTAATATTAACAATAATAATAACACCTCTCCTCCCTTTTATATTAATATTAATAACACCCCTCCTCCCTTTAATATTAATAACAACTCTCCTCCCTTTAATATTAACAATAATAATAACACCTCTCCTCCCTTTAATATTAATAACACCTCTCCTCCCTTTAATATTAACAATAATAATAACACCTCTCCTCCCTTTTATATTAATATTAATAACACCCCTCCTCCCTTTAATATTAATATTAATAACACCCCTCCTCCCTTTAATATTAATATTAATAACACCTCTCCTCCCTTTAATATTAATATTAATAACACCTCTCCTCCCTTTAATATTAATAACAATAATAACACCTCTCCTCCCTTTAATATTAATATTAATAACACCCCTCCTCCCTTTAATATTAATATTTATAATAACACCTCTCCTCCCTTTAATATTAATATTAATAACACCCCTCCTCCCTTTAATATTAATATTTATAATAACACCCCTCCTCCCTTTAATATTAATATTTATAATAACACCTCTCCTCCCTTTAATATTAATAACAATAATAACACCTCTCCTCCCTTTAATATTCATATTAATAACACCCCTCCTCCCTTTAATATTAATAACAATAATAACACCTCTCCTCCCTTTAATATTAATAATAATAATAACACCTCTCCTCCCTTTAATATTAATATTTATAATAACACCTCTCCTCCCTTTAATATTAATAGCAATAATAACACCCCTCCTCCCTTTAATATTAATAACAATAATAACACCTCTCCTCCCTTTAATATTAATATTAATAACACCCCCCCCTCCCTTTAATATTAATATTAATAACACCCCTCCTCCCTTTAATATTAATATTTATAATAACACCTCTCCTCCCTTTAATATTAATAATATTAATAACACCCCTCCTCCCTTTAATATTAATAACAATAATAACACCTCTCCTCATCCATTTAATATTAATAATATTAATAACACCTCTCCTCCTTTTAATATTAATAATATTAATAACACCTCTCCTCCTTTTAATATTAATAATAATAATAACACCTCTCCTCATCCCTTTAATATTATCAATAATACTACCACCTCTCCTCCTCCCTTTAATATTAATATTAATAACACCTCTCCATCTCCCTTTAATATTAATAATAATAATAACACCTCTCCTCCCTTTAATATTAATAATATTAACACCTCTCCTCCCTTTAATATTATTAACAATAATAACACATCTCATCCCTTTAATAATAATAATAATAATAATAATAACATCTCTCCTCTCTTTAATATTAATATTAATAACATCTCTCCTCTCTTTAATATTAATATTAATAACAGCTCTCCTCCCTTTAATATTAATAATAATAACACCTCTCCTCCCTTTAATATTAATGATAATAATAACACCTCTCCATCTTGTCTACCAGTTCCAGAAGTGACAGGGTGAACTTGGTGGAGACGGTGGGGGGCTGGTGTCTCCGGGTCACCGTGCTGCTCTTCCTCACATGACCTCTATGCTGACCTACAACCTCCGCGTGAACAAGGAAGAGGTTGGCCACCATCTGGGGAACACACCATAGACTTAGATAGACATTGCATCATTGTATCTGCCCCATTTTGACATCTGTGAGAGCATGGGCAGCACCATCTCCATTTAGGAGTAGTCCATTTTCTTCTTCTTCTACTACTATGAGTTGTTTGGAGGGTGTAGTCTGAACAGGTATAAAGACCAGGCTAGTGATTTACTGCCCCCTGGAGGGTGTAGTCTGAACAGGTATAAAGACCAGGCTAGTGATATACTGCCCCCTGGAGGGTGTAGTCTGAACAGGTATAGAGACCAGGCTAGTGATATACTGCCCCCTGGAGGGTGTAGTCTGAACAGGTATAGAGACCAGGCTAGTGATATACTGCCCCCTGGAGGGTGTAGTCTGAACAGGTATAAAGACCAGGCTAGTGATTTACTGCCCCCTGGAGGGTGTAGTCTGAACAGGTATCTGAACAGGTATAGAGACCAGGCTAGTGATATACTGCCCCCTGGAGGGTGTAGTCTGAACAGGTATAGAGACCAGGCTAGTGATATACTGCCCCCTGGAGGGTGTAGTCTGAACAGGTATAGAGACCAGGCTAGTGATTTACTGCCCCCTGGAGGGTGTAGTCTGAACAGGTATAAAGACCAGGCTAGTGATTTACTGCCCCCTGGAGGGTGTAGTCTGAACAGGTATAGAGACCAGGCTAGTGATATACTGCCCCCTGGAGGGTGTAGTCTGAACAGGTATAGAGACCAGGCTAGTGATTTACTGCCCCCTGGAGGGTGTAGTCTGAACAGGTATAGAGACCAGGCTAGTGATTTACTGCCCCCTGGAGGGTGTAGTCTGAACAGGTATAGAGACCAGGCTAGTGATATACTGCCCCCTGGAGGGTGTAGTCTGAACAGGTATAGAGACCAGGCTAGTGATTTACTGCCCCCTGGAGGGTGTAGTCTGAACAGGTATAAAGACCAGGCTAGTGATTTACTGCCCCCTGGAGGGTGTAGTCTGAACAGGTATAGAGACCAGGCTAGTGATATACTGCCCCCTGGAGGGTGTAGTCTGAACAGGTATAGAGACCAGGCTAGTGATATACTGCCCCCTGGAGGGTGTAGTCTGAACAGGCATAAAGACCAGGCTAGTGATTTACTGCCCCCTGGAGGGTGTAGTCTGAACAGGTATAAAGACCAGGCTAGTGATATACTGCCCCCTGGAGGGTGTAGTCTGAACAGGTATAAAGACCAGGCTAGTGATTTACTGCCCCCTGGAGGGTGTAGTCTGAACAGGTATAGAGACCAGGCTAGTGATTTACTGCCCCCTGGAGGGTGTAGTCTGAACAGGTATAGAGACCAGGCTAGTGATTTACTGCCCCCTGGAGGGTGTAGTCTGAACAGGTATAGAGACCAGGCTAGTGATTTACTGCCCCCTGGAGGGTGTAGTCTGAACAGGTATAGAGACCAGGTTAGTGAATTACCTATCCTGTAGGATGTTGTCTGAACAGGAATGAAGACAAGATTAGTGATTTACTGCCACCTGCAGTTACGGAATGTTTGCTCATTAGTATAATTCCTTGACTGATCTGGAGACAGGGATAAAGCATTAAAAAAATCCCATAGCTGATCTCAGATGGATTGTCTGGGGCCAAGTTAACCTTCCCTTTCATGTAAGAAAGTCATGACCATCATGCTTTTAGGGAAATAGGTTCGTTTTGTACATGTATTAAACTGTGAGATTGAACAATTCAAGTCTCCTTGCTGAGGGGGTCAGGGGTCATCCCCCTGATCATTTTTACGCTTCGAAAGTTTACATACACCTTAGCCAAATACATTTAAAATCAGTTTTTCACAATTCCAGAAATGTAATCCTAGTAAACATTCACTGTCTTAGGTCAGTTAGGATCACCACTTGATTTTAAGAATGTGAAATGTCAGAATAATAGTAGAGAGAATGATTTATTTCATATTTTATTTATTTCCTTACATTCACAGTGGGTCAGAAGTTTACATACACTCAATTCGTATTTGGTAGCATTGCCTTTAAATTGTTTTATTTGGGTCAAACATTTCAGGTAGCCTTCCACAAGCTTCCCACAATAAGTTGGGTGAATTTTGGCCCATTCCTCCTGACAGAGCAGGTGTAACTGAGTCAGGTTTGTAGGCCTCCTTGCTCACACATGCCTTTTCAGTTCTGCCCACACATTTTCTATGGGATTGAGGTCAGTGCTTTGTGATGGCCATTCCAATAACTTGAATTTGTTGTCCTTAAGCCATTTTGCCACAACTTTGGAAGTATGCATGGGGTCATTGTCCATCTGGAAGACACATTTGCGACCAAGCTTTAACTTCCTGACTGATGTCTTGAGATATTGCTTCAATATATCCACATAATTTCCCCTCCTCATGATGCCAACTATTTTGTGAAGTGTACCAGTCCCTCCAGCAGCAAAGCACCCCCACAACATGATGCTGCCACCCCCGTGCTTCACGGTTGGGATGGTGTTCCTCGGCTTGCAAGCCTCCCCCATTTTCCTCCAAACATAACGATGGTCATTTTGGCCAAACAGTTCTATTTTTGTTTCATCAGACCAGAGGACATTTCTCCAAAAAGTACGATCTTTGTCCCCATGTGCAGTTGCAAACCGTAGTCTGGCTTTTTTATGGCGGTTTTGGAGCAGTGGCTTCTTCCTTGCTGAGTGGCCTTTCAGGTTATGTCGATATAGGGCTCGTTTTACTGTCGATATAGATACTTTTGTACCTGTTTCCTCCAGCATCTTCACAAGGTCCTTTGCTGTTGTTCTGGGATTGATTTGCACTTTTCACACCAAAGTACATTCATCTCTAGGAGACAGAACGCATCTCCTTCCTGAGCGGTATGACGGTATGACGGTGTTTATACTTGCGTACTATTGTTTGTACAGATGAACGTGGTACATTCAGGCGTTTGGAAATTGCTCCCAATGATGAACCAGACTTGTGAAGGTCTACAAATTCTTCTGAGGTCTTGGCTGACTTCTTTTGATTTTCCCATGATGTCAAGCAAAGAGGCACTCAGTTTGAAGGTAGGTCTTGAAATACATCCACAGGTACACCTCCAATTGACTCAAATGATGTCAATTAGCCTATCAGAAGCTTCTAAAGTGTATGTAAACTTCTGACCCACTGGAATTACGATAGAGTGAATTATACGTGAAATAACCTCTGTCTTTAAACAATTGTTGGAAAAATGACTTGTGTCCTGTACAAAGTAGACTTGCCAAAACTATAGTTTGTTGACAAGAAATGTGTGGAGTGGTTGAAAAAAAAAGGTTTTAATGACTCCACTGTATGTGGCAGGAAGCTCAGTTCTGGTGACTTTTTAAAAGGAAATTCTACTCCAGAATGAAAGAAAATAAACCCCCTCCAGGAAGGTGCCAGGTAACATGTTGGTAGAAATCATGTTTTTATTACAAAGATATTGTACCATGCATCTAGCCTATGGTCTATATTATCAGATGTGCTGTTAGCAATAAGCATTATCACCTGCAGCCCAAATGATTTATGACTAGGTAAATAGATCAACTATTGTCTGGTTTAGTTTAATAACACCATCACATGACTAGTTCTAACCCCTAACCCCTAACCTCTAACCCCTCCTACCTTGTTCTTGATGTGGCTGAACAGATCGAGAACCTGCTGTCCAACCTGGTCCTAGTTCTAACCCCTAACCTCTAACCCCTAACCTCTAATCCCTAAACCCTAACCTCTAACCCTTAACCTCTAACCCCTCCTACCTTGTTCTTGCTGTGGCTGAACAGATCGAGAACCTGCTGTCCAACCTGGTCCTAGTTCTAACCCCTAACCTCTAACCCCTAACCCCTCCTACCTTGTTCTTGCTGTGGCTGAACAGATCGAGAACCTGCTGTCCAACCTGGTCATAGTTCTTATCCAGAAACTTGTGAACCTACAGAGAGATGACAGAAGGTATAGAGCAGGAAGAAACCATATTGTAAAGCCATCGACTGTCGGATCTGTTTTGGTCTGTCTCATTTACTGTGTTGGGTAATATGGGATGTTTTGGTCTGTCTCATTTACTGTGTTGTGCAATATGGGATGTTTTGGTCTGTCTCATTTACTGTGTTGGGTAATATGGGATGTTTTGGTCTGTCTCATTTACTGTGTTGGGTAATATGGGATGTTTTGGTCTGTCTCATTTACTGTGTTGGGTAATATGGGATGTTTTGGTCTGTCTCATTTACTGTGTTGTGTAATATGGGATGTTTTGGTCTGTCTCATTTACTGTGTTGGGTAATATGGGATGTTTTGGTCTGTCTCATTTACTGTGTTGTGCAATATGGGATGTTTTGGTCTGTCTCATTTACTGTGTTGTGCAAAATGGGATGTTTTGGTCTGTCTCATTTACTGTGTTGGGTAATATGGGATGTTTTGGTCTGTCTCATTTACAGTGTTGTGCAAAATGGGATGTTTTGGTCTGTCTCATTTACTGTGTTGGGTAATATGGGATGTTTTGGTCTGTCTCATTTACTGTGTTGGGTAATATGGGATGTTTTGGTCTGTCTCATTTACAGTGTTGTGCAAAATGGGATGTTTTGGTCTGTCTCATTTACTGTGTTGGGTAATATGGGATGTTTTGGTCTGTCTCATTTACTGTGTTGGGTAATATGGGATGTTTTGGTCTGTCTCATTTACTGTGTTGGGTAATATGGGATGTTTCGGTCTGTCTCATTTACTGTGTTGGGTAATATGGGATGTTTTGGTCTGTCTCATTTACTGTGTTGGGTAATATGGGATGTTTTGGTCTGTCTCGTTTACTGTGTTGGGTAATATGGGATGTTTTGGTCTGTCTCATTTACTGTGTTGTGTAATATGGGATGTTTTCACTTGTTTTGGTCTGTCTCATTTACTGTGTTGGGTAATATGGGATGTTTTGGTCTGTCTCATTTACTGTGTTGGGTAATATGGGATGTTTTGGTCTGTCTCATTTACTGTGTTGTGTAAAATGGGATGTTTTGGTCTGTCTCATTTACTGTGTTGTGTAATATGGGATGTTTTGGTCTGTCTCATTTACTGTGTTGGGTAATATGGGATGTTTTGGTCTGTCTCATTTACTGTGTTGGGTAATATGGGGTGTTTATATACTATATGTTAAAACAATAATTCATTAATTAATAAAACATGTTAGTCATTTAACAGACGTTCTTATCCAGAGACTCAGTTATATTAACATGTTAGTCATTTAACAGACATTCTTATCCAGAGAGACTCAGTTATATTAACATGTTAGTCATTTAACAGACGTTCTTATCCAGAGACTCAGTTACATTAACATGTTAGTCATTTAACAGACATTCTTATCCAGAGAGACTCAGTTATATTAACATGTTAGTCATTTAACAGACATTCTTATCCAGAGAGACTCAGTTATATTAACATGTTAGTCATTTAACAGACGTTCTTATCCAGAGACTCAGTTATATTAACATGTTAGTCATTTAACAGACGTTCTTATCCAGAGACTCAGTTATATTAACATGTTAGTCATTTAACAGACGTTCTTATCCAGAGACTCAGTTATATTAACATGTTAGTCATTTAACAGACGTTCTTATCCAGAGACTCAGTTATATTAACATGTTAGTCATTTAACAGACGTTCTTATCCAGAGACTCAGTTACATTAACATGTTAGTCATTTAACAGACATTCTTATCCAGAGAGACTCAGTTATATTAACATGTTAGTCATTTAACAGACATTCTTATCCAGAGAGACTCAGTTATATTAACATGTTAGTCATTTAACAGACATTCTTATCCAGAGAGACTCAGTTATATTAACATGTTAGTCATTTAACAGACGTTCTTATCCAGAGAGACTCAGTTATATTAACATGTTAGTCATTTAACAGACGTTCTTATCCAGAGGCTTAGTTAGTGCATTCCTCTGAAGATAGCTAGGTGGGACAACCATATACAGTATCACAGTCATAGTCAGTCCATTTTTCATCAATAAAGTAGCTATCATCAGAGTCAGTACTAGTAAGGAGTAGTGTTAGTTCACCATGCTAGTTAGGAGGAGTGTTAGTTCACCATGCTAGTAAGGAGGAGTGTTAGTTCACCATGCTAGTAAGGAGGAGTGTTAGTTCACCATGCCAGTAAGGAGGAGTGTTAGTTCACCATGCTAGTAATGAGGAGTGTTAGTTCACCATGCTGGTAAGGAGGAGTGTTAGTTCACCATGCTAGTAAGGAGGAGTGTTAGTTCACCATGCTAGTAAGGAGTGTTAGTTCACCATGCCAGTAGGGAGGAGTGTTAGTTCACCATGCTAGTAAGGAGGAGTGTTAGTTCACCATGCCAGTAAGGAGGAGTGTTAGTTCACCATGCCAGTAAGGAGGAGTGTTAGTTCACCATGCTAGTAAGGAGGAGTGTTAGTTCACCATGCTAGTAAGGAGGAGTGTTTGTTCACCATGCTAGTAAGGAGGAGTGTTAGTTCACCATGCCAGTAAGGAGGAGTGTTAGTTCACCATGCTAGTAAGGAGGAGTGTTAGTTCACCATGCTAGTAAGGAGGAGTGTTAGTTCACCATGCTGGTAAGGAGGAGTGTTAGTTCACCATGCTAGTAAGGAGGAGTGTTAGTTCACCATGCTAGTAAGGAGGAGTGTTAGTTCACCATGCTAGTAAGGAGGAGTGTTAGTTCACCATGCTAGTAAGGAGGAGTGTTAGTTCACCATGCTAGTAAGGATGAGTGTTAGTTCACCATGCCAGTAAGGAGGTGGGTTAGTTCACCATGCCAGTAAGGAGGAGTGTTAGTTCACCATGCTAGTAAGGAGGAGTGTTAGTTCACCATGCTAGTAAGGATGAGTGTTAGTTCACCATGCTAGTAAGGAGGAGTGTTAGTTCACCATGCTGGTAAGGAGGAGTGTTAGTTCACCATGCTAGTAAGGAGGAGTGTTAGTTCACCATGCTAGTAAGGAGGAGTGTTAGTTCACCATGCTAGTAAGGAGGAGTGTTAGTTCACCATGCTAGTAAGGAGGAGTGTTAGTTCACCATGCCAGTAAGGAGGAGTGTTAGTTCACCATGCTAGTAAGGAGGAGTGTTAGTTCACCATGCTAGTAAGGAGGAGTGTTAGTTCACCATGCTAGTAAGGAGTGTTAGTTCACCATGCTAGTAAGGAGTGTTAGTTCACCATGCTAGTAAGGAGGAGTGTTAGTTCACCATGCCAGTAAGGAGTGTTAGTTCACCATGCTAGTAAGGAGTGTTAGTTCACCATGCTAGTAAGGAGTGTTAGTTCACCATGCTAGTAAGGAGGAGTGTTAGTTCACCATGCGAGTAAGGAGGAGTGTTAGTTCACCATGCTAGTAAGGAGGAGTGTTAGTTCACCATGCTAGTAAGGAGGAGTGTTAGTTCACCATGCTAGTAAGGAGTGTTAGTTCACCATGCTAGTAAGGAGGAGTGTTAGTTCACCATGCTTGTAAGGAGGAGTGTTAGTTCACCATGCTAGTAAGGGGGAGTGTTAGTTCACCATGCTAGTAAGGAGGAGTGTTAGTTCACCATGCTAGTAAGGAGGAGTGTTAGTTCACCATGCTAGTAAGGAGGAGTGTTAGTTCACCATGCTAGTAAGGAGGAGTGTTAGTTCACCATGCTTGTAAGGAGGAGTGTTAGTTCACCATGCTAGTAAGGAGTGTTAGTTCACCATGCTAGTAAGGAGGAGTGTTAGTTCACCATGCTGGTAAGGAGGAGTGTTAGTTCACCATGCTAGTAAGGAGGAGTGTTAGTTCACCATGCTAGTAAGGAGGAGTGTTAGTTCACCATGCTGGTAAGGAGGAGTGTTAATTCACCATGCTAGTAAGGAGGAGTGTTAGTTCACCATGCCAGTAAGGAGGAGTGTTAGTTCACCATGCTAGTAAGGAGTGTTAGTTCACCATGCCAGTAAGGAGGAGTGTTAGTTCACCATGCTAGTAAGGAGGAGTGTTAGTTCACCATGCTAGTAAGGAGGAGTGTTAGTTCACCATGCTTGTAAGGAGGAGTGTTAGTTCACCATGCTAGTAAGGAGTGTTAGTTCACCATAATAGTAAGGAGGAGTGTTAGTTCACCATGCTGGTAAGGAGGAGTGTTAGTTCACCATGCTAGTAAGGAGGAGTGTTAGTTCACCATGCTAGTAAGGAGGAGTGTTAGTTCACCATGCTTGTAAGGAGGAGTGTTAGTTCACCATGCTAGTAAGGAGTGTTAGTTCACCATGCTAGTAAGGAGGAGTGTTAGTTCACCATGCTGGTAAGGAGGAGTGTTAGTTCACCATGCTAGTAAGGAGGAGTGTTAGTTCACCATGCTAGTAAGGAGGAGTGTTAGTTCACCATGCTGGTAAGGAGGAGTGTTAATTCACCATGCTAGTAAGGAGGAGTGTTAGTTCACCATGCCAGTAAGGAGGAGTGTTAGTTCACCATGCTAGTAAGGAGTGTTAGTTCACCATGCCAGTAAGGAGGAGTGTTAGTTCACCATGCTAGTAAGGAGGAGTGTTAGTTCACCATGCTAGTAAGGAGGAGTGTTAGTTCACCATGCTTGTAAGGAGGAGTGTTAGTTCACCATGCTAGTAAGGAGTGTTAGTTCACCATGCTAGTAAGGAGGAGTGTTAGTTCACCATGCTAGTAAGGAGGAGTGTTAGTTCACCATGCTGGTAAGGAGGAGTGTTAGTTCACCATGCTGGTAAGGGGGAGTGTTAGTTCACCATGCTGGTAAGGAGGAGTGTTAGTTCACCATGCTGGTAAGGAGGAGTGTTAGTTCACCATGCTGGTAAGGAGGAGTGTTAGTTCACCATGCTGGTAAGGAGGAGTGTTAGTTCACCATGCTAGTAAGGAGGAATGTTAGTTCACCATGCTGGTAAGGAGGAGTGTTAGTTCACCATGCTGGTAAGGGGGAGTGTTAGTTCACCATGCTGGTAAGGAGGAGTGTTAGTTCACCATGCTGGTAAGGAGGAGTGTTAGTTCACCATGCTGGTAAGGAGGAGTGTTAGTTCACCATGCTAGTAAGGAGGAGTGTTAGTTCACCATGCTGGTAAGGAGGAGTGTTAGTTCACCATGCTGGTAAGGGGGAGTGTTAGTTCACCATGCTGGTAAGGAGGAGTGTTAGTTCACCATGCTGGTAAGGAGGAGTGTTAGTTCACCATGCTGGTAAGGAGGAGTGTTAGTTCACCATGCTGGTAAGGAGGAGTGTTAGTTCACCATGCTAGTAAGGAGGAGTGTTAGTTCACCATGCTGGTAAGGAGGAGTGTTAGTTCACCATGCTGGTAAGGAGGAGTGTTAGTTCACCATGCTAGTAAGGAGGAGTGTTAGTTCACCATGCTGGTAAGGAGGAGTGTTAATTCACCATGCTAGTAAGGAGGAGTGTTAGTTCACCATGCTAGTAAGGAGGAGTGTTAGTTCACCATGCTGGTAAGGAGGAGTGTTAATTCACCATGCTGGTAAGGAGGAGTGTTAGTTCACCATGCTAGTAAGGAGGAGTGTTAGTTCACCATGCTTGTAAGGAGGAGTGTTAGTTCACCATGCTAGTAAGGAGTGTTAGTTCACCATGCTAGTAAGGAGGAGTGTTAGTTCACCATGCTAGTAAGGAGGAGTGTTAGTTCACCATGCTGGTAAGGAGGAGTGTTAGTTCACCATGCTGGTAAGGGGGAGTGTTAGTTCACCATGCTGGTAAGGAGGAGTGTTAGTTCACCATGCTGGTAAGGAGGAGTGTTAGTTCACCATGCTGGTAAGGAGGAGTGTTAGTTCACCATGCTGGTAAGGAGGAGTGTTAGTTCACCATGCTAGTAAGGAGGAATGTTAGTTCACCATGCTGGTAAGGAGGAGTGTTAGTTCACCATGCTGGTAAGGGGGAGTGTTAGTTCACCATGCTGGTAAGGAGGAGTGTTAGTTCACCATGCTGGTAAGGAGGAGTGTTAGTTCACCATGCTGGTAAGGAGGAGTGTTAGTTCACCATGCTAGTAAGGAGGAGTGTTAGTTCACCATGCTGGTAAGGAGGAGTGTTAGTTCACCATGCTGGTAAGGGGGAGTGTTAGTTCACCATGCTGGTAAGGAGGAGTGTTAGTTCACCATGCTGGTAAGGAGGAGTGTTAGTTCACCATGCTGGTAAGGAGGAGTGTTAGTTCACCATGCTGGTAAGGAGGAGTGTTAGTTCACCATGCTAGTAATGAGGAGTGTTAGTTCACCATGCTGGTAAGGAGGAGTGTTAGTTCACCATGCTGGTAAGGAGGAGTGTTAGTTCACCATGCTAGTAAGGAGGAGTGTTAGTTCACCATGCTGGTAAGGAGGAGTGTTAATTCACCATGCTAGTAAGGAGGAGTGTTAGTTCACCATGCTAGTAAGGAGGAGTGTTAGTTCACCATGCTGGTAAGGAGGAGTGTTAATTCACCATGCTGGTAAGGAGGAGTGTTAGTTCACCATGCTAGTAAGGAGGAGTGTTAGTTCACCATGCTGGTAAGGAGGAGTGTTAATTCACCATGCTAGTAAGGAGGAGTGTTAGTTCACCATGCTAGTAAGGAGTGTTAGTTCACCATGCTAGTAAGGAGGAGTGTTAGTTCACCAAAAGCTTTTCATTTGAGTTTTTTATGGATCTTTTAATATTCACAATAAATGGGAACATCATCGAACCAACGAGCTGCGTTGGGGAAGCTGATTCTGCTCTCATCCTGTTGGGTCTCATTGGGATTCACTACATACACACTACCCACAACTATAGGTGTGTGTTACCTGGCAGGTGTGTGTGTTTACTTGTCAAATGTGTGTGTGTGTGTGTGTGTACCTGGCAGGTATGTGTGTGTGTGTATGTACCTGGCAGGTGTGTGTGTGTGTACCTGGCAGATGTGTGTGTGTACCTGTCAGATGTGTGTGTGTGTACCTGGCTGGAGTGTGTGTGTGTACTTGTCAGATGTGTGTGTGTGTGTGTACCTGGCAGGTATGTGTGTGTGTATATACCTGGTAGGTGACCGGGCCAGCGAAGTGTTTGATGGTGAATTCTGGGAGGGGCATCTTTGGCTTCAGGTAGATCTTGTTGTTACCATGGTGATAATGACACTTCTGGAGGAAGGTGTGGTCTGTCGCCTAGCAACAGAGAAACAGAGCATCAACCAATGACTGAGCACAGTCAAGTGTGTGTGTGTGTGTGTGTGTGTGTGTGTGTGTGTGTGTGTGTGTGTGTTTGTGTGTGTGTGTGTCAGTGTGTGTCAGTGTGTGTCAGTGTGTGTGTGTACCTGGGGAAAGCAGCTCTGGTCATCCAGGATCTTCAGTATCCCATGGGGCTTAGAGGAGATGAGGTCGATGCAGGACTGGTTGTCGCTGAACGGGATGTCCTGCCACGGGATCTGCTCCCTGTTGTACTCCTCCTGACAGACACATGACATACAGGCTTCATAACGCATTATAACACTTTGGACCGGGACATACTGCCAGGGGATCTGCTCCCTTCTGTCCTCTCATAACCCTGGCTCTTCAATGAGTATCTGATATAAGACATGTCAGTCTCCTGTCCTCTTATAACCCTGCCTCTTATATAAGACGTGTCAGTGTCCTGTCCTCTTATAACCCTGCCTCTTATATAAGACATGTCAGTCTCCTGTCCTCTTATAACCCTGCCTCTTCAACGAGTATCTGATATAAGACATGTCAGTGTCCTGTCCTCTTATAACCCTGCCTCTTATATAAGACATGTCAGTGTCCTGTCCTCTTATAACCCTGCCTCTTCAATGAGTATCTGATATAAGACATGTCAGTCTCCTGTCCTCTTATAACCCTGCCTCTTCAATGAGTATCTGATATAAGACATGTCAGTGTCCTGTCCTCTTATAACCCTGCCTCTTATATAAGACATGTCAGTCTCCTGTCCTCTTATAACCCTGCCTCTTCAATGAGTATCTGATATAAGACATGTCAGTCTCCTGCCCTCTTATAATACTCTACCTCAGGCGAGATTTTGGATATCTAAGGAAGTTTTGCTCGCCTGAGGTACAGTATCTCATGATAAGCTGTAGACCACACTATCTACCTAGAGAGTTTTCATCTGTATTTTTCATAGCTGTCTACATACCACCACAGTCTGATGCTGGCAATAAGGCCTCACTCACTGAGCTGTATTCCGCCATAAGCAAACAGGAAAATACTCACCCAGAGGCGGCGCTCCTAGTGGCCGGGGACTTTAATGCAGGGAAACTTAAATCAGTTTTACCTCATTTCTACCAGCATGTTAAATGTTCAACCAGAGGGGGGAAATTCTAGACCACCTTTACTCCACACACAGAGACGCATATAAACCTCTCCCTCTCCCTCCATTTGGCAAATCTGACCATAATTATCCTCCTGATTCCTGCTTACAAGCAAAAATTAAAGCAGGAAGCACCAGTGACTCGGTCGATAAAAAAGTGGTCAGATGAAGCAGATGCTCAGCTACAGGACGGTTTTGCAGCACAGACTGGAACATGTTCCGGGATTCCTCCGATGGCATTGAGGAGTACACAACACCAGTCATTGGCTTCATCAGTGCATCGATGACATCGTCCTCACAGTGACCGGGCGTACATACCCCAACCAGAAGCCATGGATTACAGGCAACATCCGCACTGAGCTAAAGGCTAGAGCTGCCACTTTCAAGGAGCGGGACTCTAACCCGGAAGCTTATAAGAAATCCTGCTATGCCCTGCGACGAACCATCAAACAGGCAAAGCGTCAATACAGGACTAAGATTGAATCGGCTCTGACGCTCATCGGATGTGGCAGGCCTTGCAAACCATTACAGACTACAAAGGGAAGCACAGCCGAGAGCTGCCCAGTGACACGAGCCTACCAGACGAGCTAAACCACTTCCATGCTTGCTTCAAGGCAAATAACACTGAAACAGGCACGAGAGCACCAGCTGTTACTGAAGACTGTGTGATCACGCTCTCCATAGCCGATATGAGTAAGACCTTTAAACAGGTCAACATTCACAAGGCCGCAGGGCTAGATGGATTACCAGGACGTGTACTCAGAGCATGCGCTGACCAACTGGCACGTGTCTTCACTGACATTTTCAACCTCTCCCTGTCCGAGTCTGTAATACCAACATGTTTTAAGCAGACCACCATAGTCCCTGTGCCCATGAACATCAAGGTGACCTGCCTAAATGACTGCCGACCCGTAGCACTCACATCTGTAGCCATGAAGTGCTTTGAAAGGATGGTCATGGCTCACATCAACACCATTATCCTAGACCCACTCCAATTTGCATATCGCCTCAACAGCTCAACAGATGATGCAATCTCTTTTGCACTCCACACTGCCCTTTCCCACCTGGACAAAAGGAACACCTATGTGAGAATGCTATTCATTGACTATAGCTCAGCATTCAACACCATAGTGCCCTCAAAGCTCATCACTAAGCTAAGAACCCTGGGACTAAACACCTCCCTCTGCAACTGGATCCTGGACTTCCTGACGGGCCTCCCCCATGTGGTAAGGGTAGGTAACAACACATCAGCCACAATGATCCTCAACACAGGAGTCCCTCAGTGGTGCGTGCTCAGTCCCCTCCTGTACTCCCTGTTCACTCATGACTGCACGGCCAGGCACGACTCCAACACCATCATTAAGTTTGCCGATGCCACAACAGTGGTAGGCCTGATCACCGACAACAACGAGACAGCCTATAGGGAGGAGGTCAGAGACCTGGCCGTGTGGTGCCAGAATAACAACCTCTCCCTCAACGTGATCAAGACAAAGGAGATGATTGTGGAACACAGGAAAAGGAGGACCGAGCATAACCCCATTCCCATCGACAGGGCTGTAGTGGAGCAGGTTGAGAGCTTCAAGTTCCTTGTTCTCCACATCACCAACAAACTAACATGGTCCAAGCACACCAAGACAGTCGTGAAGAGGGCACGACAAACCCTATTCCCCCTCAGGAGACTGAAAAGATTTGTCATGGGTCCTCAGATCCTCAAAAGGATAATTATACAGCTGCACCATTGAGAGCATCCTGACTGGTTGCATCACTGCCTGGTATGGCAACTACTCAGCATCCGACCGCAAGGCACTACAGAGGGTAATGCGAACGGCCCAGTACATCACTGGCATTCCAGGACCTCTATACCAGGCTGTGTCAGAGGAAGGCCCTAAAAATTGTCAAAGACTCCAGCCACCCTAGTCATAGACTGTTCTCTCTGCTACCGCACGGCAAGCGGTACCTGAGCGCCAAGTCTAGCTCCAAGAGGCTTCTAAACAGCTTCTACCCCCAGGCCATAAGACTCATTAACATCTAATCAAATTGCTACCCAGACTATTTGCATTCTATGCCTGTGGTATGTGGTTGTCCCACCTAGCAATCACCTAGCTATCTTCAGATGAACACAGTAACTGTAAGTCTCTCTGGATAAGAACGTCTGCTAAATGACCAACATGTTAATGTAAAATAACACACCACATAAAGGCTTCATAAGGCTTCATAAGGCTTCATAAGGCTTCATAAGGCTTCATAATGCACCCTAACAATTATAACAGGACATCCTGCCAGAGGATCTGCTCCCTGCTGTACTTCTCCTGACAGGCAGATGACAAATAGGCTTCATACAGGCTTCATAACGCATAATAACACATAATAACTCTCACCTGCTCCTGTCTGAAGACGATCCTATTGAAGAAGAACTGCAGGTACTCATTAGCATAGTTAATACACAGCTGCTCAAAGCTGTTGAAGGACAGGTCCTGGAGGAGACAGAGATACAGGGTTAGATACAGCTAACTGACAGAGATGTTGAAGGTCCTGGAGGAGACAGAGATACAGCTAACTGACAGAATAATGACAGAGATGTTGAAGGTCCTGGAGGAGACAGAGATACAGATAACTGACAGAGATGTTGAAGGTCCTGGAGGTGACAGAGATACAGCTAACGGACAGAGATGTTGAAGGTCCTGGAGGAGACAGAGATACAGCTAACGGACAGAGATGTTGAAGGTCCTGGAGGAGACAGAGATACGGGGTTAGATACAGCTAAATGACAGAGATGTTGAAGGTCCTGGAGGAGACAGAGATACTGGGTTAGATACAGCTAACTGACAGAATAATGACAGAGATGTTGAAGGTCCTGGAGGAGACAGAGATACTGGGTTAGATACAGCTAACTGACAGAATAATGACAGAGATGTTGAAGGTCCTGGAGGAGACAGAGATACTGGGTTAGATACAGCTAACTGACAGAATAATGACAGAGATGTTGAAGGTCCTGGAGGAGACAGAGATACTGGGTTAGATACAGCTAACTGACAGAATAATGACAGAGATGTTGAAGGTACTGGAGGAGACAGAGATACAGCTAACTGACAGAATAATGACAGAGATGTTGAAGGTCCTGGAGGAGACAGAGATACTGGGTTAGATACAGCTAACTGACAGAATAATGACAAAGATGTTGAAGGTCCTGGAGGAGACAGAGATACAGCTAACTGACAGAATAATGACAGAGATGTTGAAGGTCCTGGAGGAGACAGAGATACTGGGTTAGATACAGCTAACTGACAGAATAATGACAGAGATGTTGAAGGTCCTGGAGGAGACAGAGATACTGGGTTAGATACAGCTAACTGACAGAATAATGACAGTGATGTTGAAGGTCCTGGAGGAGGCAGAGATACAGCTAACTGACAGAATAATGACAGAGATGTTGAAGGTCATGGAGGAGACAAAGATACAGCTAACTGACAGAATAATGACAGAGATGTTGAAGGTCCTGGGGGAGACAGAAATACTGGGTTAGATACAGCTAACTGACAGAATAATGACAGAGATGTTGAAGGTCCTGGAGGAGACAGAGATACTGGGTTAGATACAGCTAACTGACAGAATAATGACAGAGATGTTGAAGGTCCTGGAGGAGACAGAGATACGGGGTTAGATACAGCTAACTGACAGAATAATGGAAACACAAGTTAATGAGGGATACAAGGTATATTGAAAGCAGATGCTTCCACACCCATGTGTTCCTGAGTTAATTAAGTAATTAGCAAGGTAAAGTAATTTATTTAAAAAAATATATATGTATTATTATAATTTAACCTTTATTTAACTAGGCAGGGAGGGAGAGAGAGATGGAGGGAGGGAGGGAGAGAGAGAGATGGAGGGAGGAACAGACGGAGGGAGGGAGGGAGGGTGGGAGGGAGGGAAAGATGGAGGGACAGACAGAGAGAGAGATGGTGGGACAGACAGAGGGAGAGAGATAGATGGACAGACAGAGGGAGAGACAGACAGAGGAAGAGAGTTGGAGGGACGGAGGGAGAGAGAAGGAGGGACAGACAGAGGGAGAGAGGGAGAGAGAGAGAGAGGGAGAGAGGTGGAGGGACAGACAGAGGGAGAGAGATGGAGGGACAGACGGAGGGAGAGAGAGATGGAGGGAAGGATAAAGTGGAGTACCTCAAAGCCATATATATCCAGCACAGATATTGACAGAGCGTGATGTCGAGGATACACCTGTCCATTAATCCTCTCAGTCAGCCAGTGGAACAACAGAGAGTACAGGATCTTGGCAACAGCATCTCTGGAGCAGGAGACAGACAGACAGACAGACAGACAGACAGACAGACAAACAGACAGACAGACAAACAGACAGACAGACAGATTAACAAGTGGCATGTCTACAGCATGCTGAAGAGTGCATGCTGGGAGTTGTAGTGAAGTTAGGGTGTATTATCTGTGGTTCCTACCTGGCGTCTACAGCACGCTCAAGAGTGCATGCTGGGAGTTGTAGTGAAGTTAGGGTGTATTATCTGTGGTTCCTACCTGGCGTCTACAGCACGCTGAAGAGTGCATGCTGGGAGTTGTAGTGAAGTTAGGGTGTATTATCTGTGGTTCCTACCTGGCGTCTACAGCACGCTCAAGAGTGCATGCTGGGAGTTGTAGTGAAGTTAGGGTGTATTATCTGTGGTTCCTACCTGGCGTCTACAGCACGCTCAAGAGTGCATGCTGGGAGTTGTAGTGAAGTTAGGGTGTATTATCTGTGGTTCCTACCTGGCGTCTACAGCACTCTCTACCGTCAGAGGGGTGTAGATCTTCTCCCTCATGGTCTCCTGGAGAGACATAACACAGAGAGGTCAGTTAGTTACCAACAGAACACACAGCTCGGATTGGTGGAACACAACTCATCACAACCAATCAAAGGAAAGTTATGCTCTTCTTTAAATTTGCAGTGTCAAATGATTTCCTCTTGAGTCTCTCTCTCTCTCTCCTTAAAGGGTTTATCATGGTACCAATCTATTTTACGACTTCCTCTCTCTCTCCTTAAAGGGTTTATCATGAAACCAATCTATTTTACGACTTCCTCTCTCTCTCCTTAAAGGGTTTATCATGAAACCAATCTATTTTACGTCTTCCTCTCTCTCTCCTTAAAGGGTTTATCATGAAACCAATCTATTTTACGTCTTCCTCTCTCTCTCCTTAAAGGGTTTATCATGGTACCAATCTAAATGTCTTCCTCTCTCTCTCCTTAAAGTGTTTATCATGAAACCAATCTATTTTACATCTTCCTCTCTCTCTCCTTAAAGTGTTTACCATGAAACCAATCGATTTTACATCTTCCTCTCTCTCTCCTTAAAGTGTTTACCA